>NC_142808.1:55794169-56005419 GCF_049724085.1 Artemia sp. Qi Xiang Cuo
ACGGAAAGCTCTACAATTATAAAAGGACAAATTGTATAATTTACAATCTTTGAACTGGCGGGCTTTAGGGGCAATGCATCCCCAGAGTCCAGAGTAAGTTACTAGACATTTTACATATTTTGAACAAAATCATTTTTTAAATTTTTGATCTGTTTTGAGGGGAGGGGGATCTACACACAACCAGGTAGGGGTTTTTGTAGTCGTCTGATCATTCTTCAACATCCCTTGTAACTCTCAACTTAATATCCATAGCAGATCCTTAAATATTCCTGATACTCTCATTTGACAACCAGCAAGCATATAGCCTGTTTTGATTTTATTCAGCATTACTCTTCAAAGTTCTAGAGGGTCATGTCATTCCCATAGGCATAATTATTTGAATTTTCAAAATAGACTCTTTTGAATGAGAAGAGTCTTTCAGACTCTGATTGAATGTTTTTGGAGAGGGCAGCTAAACATGACATGAGAGGGGGACTGGCAGCCCTATAGCCACTTCCAAATCTCTCCCTCAACACGTGCTGAAATTTCCAACTTAATACCCTCAGCCGTTCTTAATATACATCACGTCTGTTTTTCAACAAACTGGATGTATATAGTACCTTTTGATTTAGCTTAAGATAGCCCTGAACATTCTCCAAATTTTCCCCTTAGTACAGTTGGCCTTATCAGATACAGTCAAAATCAAAACTTACCCTTTTTACTAATGGTAAATCCTGCATGTAAACAATTTATTAATTGCACAATTTACGATCCTTCCCCTGGGGAGTGAAGGTATGGCATCCCTGTAGGCCTAGCTATTACACATTTTGTGTAGTTTGAACAAAATGAATTTCAACCAATTTTGAGGAGAGAAGCTCATGAAAGGGGACAGGAGGGGGACGAGGGTAGGTTGCCTTTCAATCTCTCTTCAACATCCCCTCAACATACCTGCAAAGTTTTGACCTAATGTCCTCAGCCTTTCCTTAGATATTACTGATGTTTTCTTTTCACAAGTTTTGATTGTATTTGGCATCACTCTCCACATTTCCGTAAAATTTCACCATAATTCTCTAAGATCTTTGGAGATCCGGAATCAAACATGCCCTTTTTTCTTGATAAATGACCTTATATGTTAACAATGGGCAAACTTACAGAACTTGCAGCCTTTTCAAAAGGGGGTTGATGGGGGGGGGGGGTTTGTCAGCCCTGGGGGCATAGTTATTTGACATTTAGAATATTTTGAACAAAATTGAAACGACAAATTAGATCAGAAACATTTACATCTGGTTATGATTTCAACATAACCAACTCTGGGCACTAGTCCAAGTGTCAAATAACTATGATTCTGGGTTAGATACCCCCCCCCCTCCGCCTTAGGGGCAAGGCTGGAAGTTATGCAAGTTAATTTTGAAGGGGGTTCTTTCAATTGGAAATTGGAAGTACTAGTTCTTTTTTACTTTTGTTTACTTTTACAATTTTACAGTTAAGTTTTAACAATTTAAAATTTAAATTAGGGAAGGAGAGAGTATCCATACTCTTGTTGGTAGTTATTTTGTTTAGAGCATTCTGTGGCTGAGATATGGGGCCCAGCTCGAACGGGAATTTGGACAAAACCTAATCTTTACATCAGCAGATTTTCTGAGTCTAGTTAAACTGCATATATCGGGATCTTTGAAGAGCATTAAAGAGTCAGAGTAAAAAAAAATCCTTCTACAATCGAAAATATTTCTTTGTGACAATATTTGGCAGAGATTCTGATAAAGTTTTGACTAGCTTAATTCAATAAAAATTGCAGGAGCTAATGCCTCTCCCACCAGCTGGCACCCCTGTATCCACCAATGAATTAATAGCTATGCACCGAGAGAATCCATGAAAAGTGGGACTTGTCCCAAAAAAGTTGAGGATCAGGTCAAACTGCTATGCGACTCCCATTATTCAATAGAAAGAATAGCATACCTTCAATATCTAAGTGCTTCTTTCTGGATGATGGATATAAGACAGTATAGTCATGATCTAATAAAGCTGGAACATGGCATTTATATGGCAAAAGACCTTGATGTTCATATGATGAATTGTCTCCACTTGATAGCACCTCTAGATCATCATTTGATGCAAGCGAGCCACTCTCTTTCAGAAAGGGGCTACTAAAGAGTGATCGTGATCGAACTGCAAAATTATTGGCAATTAATATTCATTTTATTACTGTCACACGCTCCTTGCTGTCAAACGCATTTTCTTGCACATTTTGGGTTCAAATTTGAATCTTATGTAAGATTTGGCTTAGGTCAAGTTACATTAATTTAGTTTATATATATTGATATTTTAGTACAGATAGTTATATACTTGAAAGCCTTATAAAATTCAAAAGAAGAATATCAACGGTAAATTTTAATAACAACAAAAACTTAGCGAGTTAATTTACGAGAAAGTCTCCAGAGGTAAAGTGAATAAACAAGACATTTAAAATGAATTAAAATAAAAGCCAATAGAATAAATTGAAATAATAATTTAGCACCCAATACTTTTTTTATACGACATTAAAATAGATTTACATGGTTAAAAAAAGGAACAGCTTCTCCCTTGTGCTTTAAGCCCGTAGCTTAAGAGGCCATAACGGTTTTTTTAACAGATAAATGTCACTTTTCCTTTTTGGCTTAGATTTACCTACACTTTAATTGTAGTTTTCAAGCAATGTCTCGTCGTCAAGGCAAAAATTTCATAAGAGAAAATAACTTGGCTTTGTATTATGATTCTGCATTAGTCATCACGCGGGTTTGCAAGATCCTGGCCCATTGATTTGTATGTTATGGGGAGTGTGAATTCAATTTTGGAGTTTGATACATTAGATTGGTCTGCGTCAAAGAAGGACACGGCCGTGGCAACCATCTCTTTTCATGTGTTCATATATTTTGAAGTTAGTTCGTTTTTCGAATTCAAAGATCATGTTGAGAAGTTCTAGTACTGCTATCAACTTTGGTAACTAAAATTGAGTTATTTTGCTAGGACTGCAGTAGATTATTTTCCCCAAACCCTGGCAGGATTAGGAAAACGGTTTGGATATTTATCATCATTCCAATATCGACAGAAAAGTTCATCCCCCCCCCCCCCAAAAAGATATTTATGGAAGTATTAGTGGTGACACAGGTCGTGAAACCTTGGGCAAAATAGCTTGCCCCTTACTCCCTCCCCCATAGCTAAAACGTTTTTCATATTTCCACTGATTTTAATACCAGTGCTGAAGAGCTTCTAGAACCTGGTAACACCCATGAACTTTTCATGTATCTTGAGAATTGTTTCTTTGGTTATTAACCGAGGTTAATGAGCATCTACTTGGTCAAGAAATGACCACTCTAAAGCACTTAGATCTCGTCTAACCTGGCTGTAATCAGTACAGTCATGTCAAAGTATTGATTTCCTTAGAAAACAGCTTGAATTGACCTTCAGTAACTATTTGATTCCTTGAGTAAAATAGTGGGCGGGATGCAATGTTGATAAAAGATTTCAGACCACAAATTACAATTACATCAAGTAGTGATCTATTAGGGATTCCTCAAGTAGGAATCCAGGGATCTGCCGAAACCATTGCCTAGTAGTGGAAACTAACAGTCAGATGAAGTAAATATTCTTATAAGCATTCTAGCACAGGGGCTACAGATTTTTTACTTGAGTACCCATGTCCTTCAACCTACTCTAGAGAAGGGAGATTCAAATCTCAAGCATTAATAAAAATTTTCGAAAACTAGGAAAGGTTATTGATTTCCAGTATATAGCTCTTAAAGAAAAGGAGACAACAAAAAGAGAAGAAAGAAGACATTTCTTAATTCATACCTTTAATATATGGGCGCTTCCATCTGGATGGATTTAAGGTTGTATAGTCATGATCTATTAGGGCTGCAATATGCCGTTTGTAGGGAGAATTATATTGATTTTCATGCAACAAGTTGTCTTCAGTTGATGACATATCTAGAGCGTCATCTGACTGAAGTGAGTCTGTTCCTTTCAGCAAGGTGCTCTGAAGAGGGGCTCGTGATCTGACTGTAAAATAAACAGAACTTAATTCTTATTTTTGTACTTTAACCAGCTCCTTCCACTGTCAACAGCTCCTTATTGTCACTTTGCACACAAATATCAACTTCCAAATAAAACGCAATTAAATGGGACATACAAGTTCAACCAAAAGTTATATAATTGCTAATAGGAATAAAACAGAAAGACCCAATTGCTGAGTGATTGGACGATCCACTATTTTCGTTCTTATGTATTTTAGGTTTCGATTTGAATCCCCTGCAAGATTTGGCTTGGCTAAAATTAAAAAAATGTTTTGTTTTGGCACATTGATACTTCAGTACAGATAGCTAAATCTTTAGAAGCCTTTCAAAGCACTAAAGAAGAGAATATATGACATTCCGATGAGCACAAAAACTGAAATATTTTTTAACATGATTACCACTGTTAAAGATGCTTCAAATGACTGTACAACTTGAGGTTATCAAGTTAGTTCGAGACAAAGTCTCCAGATGTAGAGTTACTAAACTTGACTAATTTCGTCTGTCTCTAACTTACGTTACAAATAAGAATCAAGTAAACTGAAATAATAATCTCATAAGCAGCTACCATTTAAAGTAAATATATAGGGCTGAGGAAAAGGAACAGTTCTGTTTTGTGCTTGTTATTAACTTGTTGTCATTTGTCCTTTAATTTCCTTTTAATCAGTGACAATTTATTAAGATTAATATTATTTTCATTAATTATATGTTTCAAAATATTTTATTTTGGGGAATCCTATAATTGCAAAAATCTGCATACAGAGAAAAGAAAATAGTTTTTTAGTCATTATCAAGAAATTGTAAAAACAGATATACTAAAGGATATACGGTGATATAGCCATACTTATCCTAGAAATTAAATTTTTAATAATTTAATAATTATTACCTTCCGAGTCAATAGAAGTGAGAGCAAATTCCTCGGAGTGAGACTCAAGTTTAAATGGTACTGAAATATTGCGGAAAGGATCCAAAAGACTATCTTCAGGTTTTGGAGACAAATTAGAGTTTTGAATGTCAAACAGAATCTCACAGTCACTTGGTAAAGAAACTTCAACTTCTAAAAGAAAATACCATTGAAAGGGATAAAAAAATATATTGCACAAGGAATAAAGTGACTGACAGAAGTATAATAGCAAGATCCAGTCACTCATAATTGTATGATCTATTTTATTTTGGGTTTACATTCGAATCCTATGTAAGGTTGGGTTCAGATTAAAGCTGATATAAGTTTGGTTCAACTCTTGCCCCGGGCTTTAGGGGGCTTTGTCAATCCAGAGGGAAAGTTATTTAACCTTTCGACTATTTTAAACAAAATGACTATATAAAAAAAAAATTCATCAGGTGCATTTGGGGAAAAGAGGGCACTAGTTGCCCTCAGGTCACTTTTGAAACATAAAAGGGAAATAGAACTTCCTATTTTCAACCAAATTGGCCCCTTTCACAGTTTTTATAACCAGCCCTTTTGTAGAGGGTGTCTGAAAAAAAACAACTAAATAAATAAGTACCTGGAGAAAACATAGTCTGGGGAGAAAAATACAAAGCAAACAAACAATAAAACATTAAAGTCTTAAGTCTGTTTACTATAATCAATGATAAAATGTTGCCTCTAGCTGTAGTAGTAAAAATGAAATAAAATACAGTTTTTCTATATTTTCATGTTGATCATGGCTGCATAAATAACTGCAGCCCTGTAAAGAATGAACCACAGCCCATAGAAAAAAAAAAAAAAAAAAAAAGTTTCAATAAAAATTGGCCATTTGTGGCTGATGCAGGAATGCTAACTATTATCTCAATTATTCTTAATAGTAAATTCTCATTTCAAAACAAATTTGTGGAAATTACGGAAATTATCCAAAAACCCCTGAAAAATGCCATCAAATCAAACGAGTACATAACTTAAAAGAACATGAATAACAACTTAAACATGGCGAACAAAAGAAAGAGAATATTGGTTCTACAATGTCTTTTCTTTTAGTACAGTTGAATCACCCGAATGGTCCTGGTAATATTTCATCCAAGTTTTAAAGCAGAAGAGGCACTAATTATAAAACAGACGTCTTTCCCTCCTGTTGAACTAATCCCAAAGGACCCAAGCTTACAAAATAACTGATTAGTGTACTATAAATTTATATTGTCGTGTTCTGTTTCCCTGACTAGATCTTACAAGTTCAATAACTACTACTAATAATAAAGGTAGATAAACTAACTAATAAATAAATTAAAAAATAACTACTACTAACTAATAAAGGTAGATGGCGCTGCGCTGTTATGGCTTTGCTACCATACTACTTTAGTATAGCTTGTTGGAGTTGGAAATGTAGCTCATCCTGAGCAAAGATCGTTTCAACCATTTATGCAGTAACTATAGTGCTACATTTATTTATAAAAATGACAGTAAAAGAAGCCGACTCCAGCACGAAAAGCTTTCTGAAAAGCAAACATTTCAGTTCTGGACCACTGGCGCCATCTATCGTCAAAAATTTAATCGAATACCAGATGGCACCATCTATCGTCGAAAATTTAATCGCATATCAACTATACAAACCTAGCGAAGATGTCTCACCCGTTCAGCGCAAGTCTAAAGCGAAGCGGAGACGGCGTGGGAAACGCGCAGGCAGGAGAGTCCAAGCACATAGAGAGCGCTGTGTACTTCAAGGTGGTGGCCACTGTATACCGGTGATATCCATAGTTTGGAACAACAACAGAATCAAAAGGCCAAGAAATAACCGATGATTGACACGTGTAGTAACTACAGAGTATTCAGCACCTATGCCAACGCTGAGAACTTACTCTCCTAATAATCCTGTGGACCACCTCCCCCTCCCCTCGAATAGTTCCCCTCCCATACTAAAACCTGTAACGCTTAATGCACAGACATATATTCCAAACCTAATTCTTTGCAACGTCCGGTCCCTAACCAACAAGATTGATGAATTAGAACTTGTCTTGTACATAAACTTAGCACCATTAGCAGTAAATACTGAATGCTGGGATATTACAACCGAAACGGGTACAATCAAAGGATATCTGAACCTTTTTAATACCAGACGTGATAAAGAGGGCAGCCAATGTGAAGGTGGCATAGGAATCTATTGCCGCGAAGACTTACCATGCAAACAACTTGGTATCCCCTCAGATTCGTGCCACGAGACAATCTGGCTCTGGTGCAAGCCGTAGGGGCTACCAAGGACTTACTCATGCATCATAGTAGCAGCGATATATACTATCCAGAAGGTGCACGTAATAGGCGAGAATTAGTGACGTATCTGCAATACCAAGTTGACAGTTTTCGGAAACAGTACAGCAATCCAGCATTTATCCTAGCAGGAGACTTCAACTTAACCGACAAAAAATAGATTTCTCGTGTGTTGGACCTTAAACAAGTTGTCGATGTTCCCACTCATGAAAGTGGAAGCATACTGGACCTCATACTGACCAATCTCGAAGCGTAATATGAACCGCCATTTTCCTTAGGACCACTTGCAAAATCTGATCACAATATTTTATGCTGTAAGTCGAAGAACAGAAACCGTATACCTAAACCAAAAAAGACTAGAATACTGTACAGACCACTGAGTGAAAGCTCTGTCCAAGCGTTTGGCAGATGGATTGCGAACTTAAATTTTGCAACAATCTGTGCTATTACTGACATTGATGAAAAGGTCGAGACACAATATTCGACTCTGCATACAGCGAAATCAATCCTGTCAAAATGTGCTTGGTCTGTGAAACAGATAAGCTGGGGCTAAACTCAGAGCTCAAAATAATGATCAAAAAACGATGCAATCTCCATGCCATAGGAGAAGTATCGGAGGGGAATAAGTTAAGAAACAAAGTCGTTTCAGCCCTCCGCGTATCTAGGAAAAGGTATATACAGGAAAAAGTAGCTCCGCTCTTCAAGTCAGATTCCCACAAGTGGCATGACGCAGAAAAAAGGCTTACTGGAAAACAGAAAGAGACTGAAGTCCAAATAAGCAACATAGACGGGAGTTTAATCAGAGCCTTGGATGTTAATGAGTTTTTTTTACACAAATTTGCACTTCTTACCCCACCATAAGTGACGAACAGATGAGCAATATCATCAACAGTTGTAGTGCTGATGATATTGTAGAAGTGTCTAAAATATTGGTCTTCTATGAAATTGAACTACTACATAACAACTATGCCACACACCCAGGTGAACTCCCTTTAAAGCTACTGAAAGAGTACTCACCTTTTCTAGCCAAACCCATGGCATAAATCAAAAATCAGTGTTTCTCAGAACAATCGTTCCCAAAATTGTAGAAAGCTGCCTATATGCGGGTCATTCCGAAAGTAAAGGCACCCCAGTCCTGCGACCAGCTGATACCTATATCCATAACTCTCAACATGGCTAAAGTAGCCGAAGGTTTTATACACCGTGCCCTAATACAGCCGATTGCACCCTCAATAGACACTTACCAATATGGCTGTATACGAGGCAGTAGCACGACAATATACCTAGTGCGGATGTACCATTTGATAGTTGAGTGGCTGGACAGGCCAAACAGTGTTATCGATTTACTTTTGGTAGACTACAGGGAAGCATTCGACCTTATAGATCATCTCATTGCACTGAAAAATCTAAAAGAGATGGGAGCTGGAAAATACTTGCTGCTATTAGTGAGAGATTTTCTGTGAGGGCAACAGCAATCGGTATATCCGTTATTTGCCGATGATATCCGCTCTGAGTGGACCAAACTTACTTGTGGCTGTCCCCAAGGAACAAAACTAGCTACCCTTTTATTCCTTGCAGTCATCAATAAAATCCTTGCAGAATTTAAGGAGCGTTTCAAGTTCGTTGACGACTTGTCTTCGCTTCTCAAATACATAGTAGAAAACGCAGTAACAAAACAGCAGTTCGAACCAACACTTTTTTCGGACTTCGTTAACCAGTGTAAATCCAATAGCCTGCAACTGAACGAGCAGAAATCGAAAGTTCTACGCTTCAATCCAGTCAAACGAGATATTACAATACGAGATGTTCCCTTTCCAACTGTTTCGTCCACGACAATACTAGGCGTGACTTTTACAAGCGATTACTTGTTTAAACTACACGTAGACAATATCGTGCGCAAAGGACACTACTCAATCCGAAGTCGAACGAGTATGCGAAGGCTGGAGTTTCTCAGATCGTCAGCTCTTACTGGCTTACACGACATACATCAGGCCAATCCTTGATTATTGTTGTCCTGTCTGGGGTCCTCAAGCACAAAACACTGCCTACATATCAGAGGAATTAGAAGACGTTCAAAAACATGCTACTAAAATAATTCTTGGACCCAGGTATGAGAATTACGAGCATGCCCATGTGGTTATGAGCTTGCCCACTTTGTTCGCCCGAAGACACGATTTGATAATGAGATTCGGGAAATCACTCATGTCAAACGAGAAACATCTCTCAATTCTTCCTCCAACCGAACCGACCCCCGAACTCACCAGGCATCAGAACAGACTACAACCCGTCAAGTGCCGAACGAACAGATTTGCATGTTCCTTCGTACCACTTGTTAGTGTATTAAATAAGTGATATATTTTTTTTCCTTAAATGACTGCAAAAATAGCATAATTTAGCGTTCAGTTTTGTTTGCTACGAAAGCTATTTGATTAAACGAATACGAATAATAATAACTCATCTCTTGACGGGTGGCCGAAAAAAAGTCTTTGAAAATGTGTCATCTTACATTTGCAAAACTTGCCCTAGCCGTCTAAACATTTTTCTCATTAGAGCCCTAACAAGCGAGACTGAACCACACTTTACGTTGAGCCTACTGTTTGAAATAAGGCAAGTAAGTCGGTTACTAGGCCTATAAAAAAACTTTGCTTCGGTTGCAAACTTTCCTTTGCAAAGTTTCTGTTTCTTGACCCATTGATGCCTTCAACGTTTTTCCTCAGGCAGCTTCTTGTAGACCAAGGACTTAGCCTATTTAAGTAAAACCTTTATTTTTGATTGCTTCTTCGAGTCTTCCATTAAACTCCTGACTCTAGGACTTTGGGTTTATTCTGATAATTTGTTGTTAACCAGGAGCATTCTCTTCAACCTCATGTAGATTTTTTTATTCATTTATATTAGTATCTATTGTATGGTTGTTTGCATTTATTATTTATCTGATTTTTGTTCGTTTTGGGTCTTGCACTTTACTGAAAAAATATAAATGTTCTCAAAAATATAAATGTATATGTATATTAAATTGACAATGCACATTCAATTGTATTTTTTTCAGTAAAGTACAAATCATGTTCTGACCTTGGGAAGGCATAGGGGTTGTGAGCCCTACTCATGTCAGTTTCTGCACGTTTTTAGTTTGACTCGGTTGTGTATTGTAATTTCTGTTGGGTTTGGGTTTCATTTATTCATTGATGCTGATTTGTGGTAGTTTCACGGTTGATAGATTATTTGGTTTTATTTTTGCTCATTTTTGATTTAATGGAGTTCTTTACTTTTCTTTGTAAAACTTATTTTGTGGAAAAAGTTTTTTTAATTAATTTCTGTTCGTTTTATATTGACATAGTCTTTTCAGGGAATAATAAACTAATAGATTAAAACTTTTCGTTTTTTTAAGACTTAATAATTCCGTCTGCTATTAGTATAGAAAATTTTTAGCTATTTTTAACAAAATACACCCTTTTAAAAATCTGGACACAAATAGTAGTGTTTAATTTAGTTTCATACCTCCTCTAGTTGACCTGAAATAGTCAACTTGATACCATTTGCAAAAAAATCTGTTTACTTTCTTTGATAGTTTAGATATAATTACGCTACTTTGACTTGGTTAAATTTTAAGAGCAGAAGTAGCCCCGAAAGTTTGAACATAATACCCTCAGTCGTTCTTGGGCTACTGCTGAAATGCCGTATTGGGAATTAGCATTAACACAGGGCATGTTGATTTAATTTCAAGGCAACATTTAGTTTTTAAACATAATGGGCAAATGGGAGGGTGAGCGTGGGAGGGGGCCTAGTTGCCCTCGTTTCGACAATTTAAAAGGACATTAGCCCTTTCTATTTTCAATCGAATGAGCCATTTTCGAAGTTCCTTCGACAACTCTTTCGATACGAAGTGCCCTGGTCTAAAAAATGCCCTAAGCCCTATTTCGGGCAGTGTCCTATTTTCGGGAAATATACTTTTAAAGAGTACTTCATAGGTGTAAATAGTTAGGTGAAAGAGAAGAAGATTGGCTTTTAGCTACATCAGAAGGCTCCTTTACTCTGTGAATGAAACTTTCCAGAATGGATCTGAAACCCATATAACAAGAGAGGCAGGTAGAGTTAGAATAAATCTTATATTTCATTCACAATCTTCATTCTCAAATCTTGCTCCAACTTTGATTAATTTCACTTCACGTGACAGATTGGTTCCTTCTCTAAAAAGAGAAGCTAATTTCATAAAACCACCAAAGGGGTTGGAAATTATATATCGTTTTAAATTTGAATACAGGAAAAGGAAAATATACAGCCATATTACAAATTACTAAGCATTTTAAATAATCATCGTTTCCTATTAATAAAAAAAATACACAATAAGAATGAAATGACTGCAGATTAAAATTCAGAAATTACTAAAAAACAAAGAAATGACCAGCAAGATAAAAACAAATTACAGTAGAAACTGAAAAAGAACTTAAAAAGTATATGTATTTACATAAGTGAATCAGGTGTTGCTTTAGCTCTAACCGAATAAAGTTTATTTATTTTAATCCCCAATACAATATTACCCACATGTCATTACACCAAAATTACCTTAAATCGTACTTGCTAGCAATGGGATGAAGAAGCCATCATTTTTCTTGGTTTAAACAAAGTCTAAACTCAGTTTTCTTAGTTTAAATTAATTTTGTTAAAAAAACATATAAAATAAATTAAATAACTAAATAAACCTCAGAAATCAAATACAAAAACACATTTAAAATCATAATAAATATTTTTAAGAATCAAAAAAAAAATATTAGGAATAATATAAATATAAAAAACAGTTAAATTTAGTTAAATTTGGTAATCTTTGATCTTAAATTACATACAAATTCAAACGTATAAGGTACTAATTTTCAGTCATTATTAGCCAATTATAAAAACAGATATACTAAAAGATACATGCTTATATAATTGTTGTTATCCTAGAATACAAAATTTGTATATGTACCTTCCATGTCCATAGATGTGAACGTCAATTCCTGGGAGTGAGGCTCAAGTTTACATGGTACTGAAATACTGGGGAAAGGACCCAAAAGATCATCTTCGGGTTTTGGAGACAAACTAGAGTTTTGAATGTCAAATAGATTCTCACAGTCACTTGGTAGAGCATCTTCTAAAACAAAACACAATTGAAAGGGACAAAAATATGTTAGACAAGGTATAAAATTACTAACAGTTGTGTAATAGCAAAATCCAGTCATTGCATAATTGGATGCTAAATTTTTTATTATTTTGGGTTTATGTTTGGATCCTATTTAAGGATGGGTTCAGCTTAAAACTGATATAAGTTTGATTCTTATATCTTGAAACTTCAGCACAATCGTAGTTAAACTTTGAGACTTCAGAAGCCTTTCAAAATTAATAAAAATATAAAAGATTCCACTGAATACCTAAATCTTTATTTGAATTACTGCAAATTAGAGGAAAATTGAATAGAAAAAATCTAAAGGAAAATCTTTCAGATATTTTTCTCAAATTCGTGACCTATCTTAGACTGTTTTTTCTGGTAAACAAAATCCCAGGGTGGCAATTAAAAACGAGGATGAGCTATTTTGAACAAAACATATATTTCAAAAATTTGATTGGATGTGTTTGGTAAAAAAAGGGCATGGGACGAAGCGTGGGGGGGTTGGTGGGTCTATTCCCCCCAACAAATTGACGTTTAAAATTAGAGCTTAAAATGTTCATGTTAATCAAATGAGCCCCCTCCAAGGTTTATAAGACCATCCCTTATAAATAACTAGCATAAATTACAGCCCTTGCCCAGAAACTGAGGGGGGAGGGAAGGAATTGTGAACATAAAAGGCATAGTTATAGTGCTTATTGACTATTTTAAACAAAATGGTAATTTCAAATTTTACTCGAAACCATTAGGTGGGGGGGGATGGCTGGTTGTCCTCCAATCATTTTTTAATCTTAAAAAAAGAGGACTTAAACTTTTGATTTCAAATCAAACGAACCACCTTCAAAGTTTATACAACAACACCTACTATATCAATCTTATGTGTAAACAGTGGGCAACTTGCTTAACTTACAACCCTTGCCCCCAGGCTTTAGAGAGCTTAGTCAACCCAGCGGCATAGTTGTTTAACCTTTTGTCTTTTTGAACCAAATGGCTATCCCAAAATAATCAACCGGATGTATTTGGGGAAAAGAGGGTGAGGGGGGACTAGTTGCCTTCATATCACTTTTGAAACTTAAAAAAGGTACTAGATCTTATGAATTCCAATCCAATAGGCCCCTTTCAAATTTCACATGACCGGCGCTTTCATATAAGTTGCCTCTGGAAAAAAAAAAATACCTCTTGAAAAAAACAGATGAAACATGTCTCTTCACTATAAGCAATGCTTTAGGCCTAGCGTTGCTTATGACCGTAGTAGTAAAAATTAATTTTTTTTTCTTCAGGATAATTATGGCAACAGAAATAAATGCAGCCCTGTAAAGAACTAGCCACGGCCCACAGTAACCAAAAAAAAAATAATAAGATAATCACGTTTCAACAAAAAAAATTGGCCATTTGTAGCTGATGCAGGAATACTAACCAATATCTCTTTAAGTGATCAAGTGATTATGCTTATTTTTTTCCTTTATCCTTATGATATCCTCCCACTCATGACTAGCACTTTGGATTAGAATGGAGGTAAACCCTTTGAGCTTTATTCCTATTATGATTGAGGAAAGAAAAGAAAATAGACTAAAATATTTCTTAATTCAATCAGTAGCCTCAGTAATCTATTTAGCAAGTACTCTAAATCAGTATTCCCAAGGTTACAAAATAACTGAGAAGTAGCTAATAAATTTCTGTCGTAAACCTTCTGTTTCCTGACAAGATACTACAAGTACTACAACTACTATTACTAACAATAACTCATCGCAGTACCAAGGCACCTGAGGCAAACAGAGCTACTCAAGCTCGTAATCCATTCCAATCTATTCAAAGCACCTCTTTACACCCTCCAAGGAAGTTGCCATTTCACCAAAGTCTTTCTTTACAGCATCTTCCCACACCAACTACAGAAAACCTGCTTTCCATTTAGCCCCTGACGGTTGGCCGAAAAGGACAATCTTTGGCAATCCGTCATCTTACATCCACTAAATGTGCCCTAGCCATCTAAGCCTTTCTCCCATTATAGCCCTAAAAAGCAAGATTGAACCACACTTTTCCTAGAGCCTACTGCTTGAAATATGGTCAGTTAGTCGGGTAACTAAAACAATCAGTAGAAAATTTCTACCAGATCTTCAACCATTTTTTAGAGCGCCCTTACTTCAAAGTCATATTTGGCCAGTGTGTTCACTGTAGTTTCCAATATTCCAATCTTAGTTAGAGGACTTATTTTCCTATTCTGCCAAACCTTTTTCAACTGTGAAATAGCGCCCTGAGTCTTGGCTCTTCTACTTTTAACATCTTCAAGGCACCCACCGTCTTTACTAATAAAACTACCAAGGTAAGTGAAGCTGTCCAATTGATATATCTTTTCATTACCCAGATTCACCTTTTCATCTTCACTTATTTCTAGCCTTAGTGACTTTGACTCTCTAAACCTCTAAAAGTTTATTTATTTTGCTCACACTTTCATAGAGAATGCTTAAGTCATCAGCATAATCTAAGTCCAGGAAAATTTTCCAGTCCTATTTGATTTCGTGTTTTCTCATTGCCTTTTTTTGTGGTAATTAAGCTATGCCATAACTAAACAAAAACTTTGCTTGGGTTGCTAAATTTCCTTTACAAATTTTCTGTATATAGAACCATTGATGCGTTCAACTTTTTTCTTTAGGCAGTTTCTAGCAGACCCTGGACTTGGCGTATCATAGGCAGCGCTAGCGCTGCCTAAGTAAAGAACGATGTGGGCAAAATGTGTTTTTTTTTCTCCATCCGGGCACTTCGTATCGAAGGAGTTGTCGTAGAAACTTAGAAAAGAGCTCATTCGACTGGAATTTGGAGTGGCTAGTGCCCTTTTTAATAGTCGAAAATGATTGGAGGGCAACTAGCCCCACCCCCCACGCCCATCATTTCCCCCAACACAAACAATCAAAATTTTGAGATAGTCATTTTGTTCAGCATAGTTGATTTCAGGATAGAAAATATGTTTTGAGGAGGACGTTCCCCCCACAACTCTCTGGGCAAGGTTTTTGACTTATGCCTTGGGGACATATAGGGTGTTTATAGAAGGTATTGCCATAGAATCTTAAAAAAAAGGCTCATTCGATTGGAAATTCAATGGGCTTGTGCCTTTTTTATTTATAGAATGTTTTTGGTGGGAAAATAGCCCCCCCCCCCCCACGCCCATCATTCCCCCAAACACATCCAATCAAAATTTTGAGATAGCTATTTCGTTCAGAGTAGTTGATTTCCGCATAGAAAATATGTTTTTGAAGAAGCCACTCCCCCACGTCCCTCAGGGTCATTGTTTTAATTTATGCCCTGGTGGCTTATGAGGTTTATAAAGAAGGGACTGTCGTAGAAAATTCTAAAAAACCTAATATGAATGGAAATTCAAAGTGGTATTGCTCTTTTTAATAGTCTAACGTTATTAGAGGGCAACTATCCCCCCCCCACCCATCATTCCCCCAAACACTTCCAATAAAAATTTTTAGATAGCCATTATATTCAACGTAGTTGAAAGTTTTGGAAATTAGGTCTTTAAGGATGACAACCCCTCCCCCCAGAGCCCTCAGGGCAAGGGTTGTAAGTCATACCCTGGGGCAAATAAAGTTTTTATTGAAAGCGTTGTCGTAGAAACTTCAAAAATGCTCATTCGATTGGAAATTGATAGAGCTAGTGCCTTTTTTAATAGTTGAAAGTGATTGGATAGCTACTAACGCCCTTCTCACGCCCACCATTTTCCAAAACACATCCAAAAATTTTTTGAACAATTAGGTTTTTTAGGATGATAACCCCCTCAGAGCCCTCAGTGCGAGGGTTGTGAGTTATGCCCTAGGGGCATATAAGGTTTATATAGAAAGTTGTTGTATAAATCATAGGCAGCACGATAGCGCTGCCTAAGTAAAGAAAGGGGAAACTCGAGATCGAGACAAGAAACGGGGACTAAATAAAGAGGAGGACACTAACCCAAAACCCTCAGGGCAAGGGTTTTTATTTATGCCCTGGGGGCATATAAGAACGATGTTGGCACAATGTATTATTTATTAAATTTTGTCTTTAGAGCAAGGCACTTCGTATCGAAGAAGTTGTCGTAGAAACTTCAAAAAGCGCTCATTCAATTGGAAATTGGAGTGGCTTGTGCCCTTTTTAATAGCCGAAAGTGATTGGAAGGCGACTAACGCCCCTTCCACGCCCACCATGTCCCGAAACACATCCAATCAAAATTTTGAGATAGCCATTTTGTTCAGCGTAGTTGATTTCCCGATAGAAATTATGTTTTTGAGGACAGTCCCCCACAGCCCTTAGGACAAGGATTGTAAGTTATGCCATGGGGGCATATAAGGTTTTTTTATAGAAGGCGTTGTCGTAAAAACTTTAAAAAAGGTTCATTCAATTGGAAATTCACAGGGCTATTGCCCTTTTTAATAGTCAAAAGTGATTAGAGGGCAACTATCCCGCCCCTCACGCCCACCTTTTCCCCAAACACATCTAATCAAAACTTTGAGATGGCCATTTTATTCAACGTAGTTTTACGTTCTGCAAATTAGGTCTTTGAGGATGACAACCCCCCACAGCTCTCAGGGCAAGGGTTGTATATTATGCTCAGGGGGCATATAAGGTTTTTATATAACGCGTTGTCGCAGAAACTTCAAAAAGGGCTCATTCGATTGGAAATTGAAATGGCTAGTGCCCTTTTTAATAGTCAAAAGTGATTGGAAGGTAGCTACTCTCACTTCCACGCCCACCATTTCCCCAAACACATCCAATAAAGATTTTGAGATGGTCATTTTGTTCAACGGAGTTAAAGGTTCTGGAAATTAGGTCTTTTAGGATGATAACCCCCTCAGAGCCCTCAGTGCAAGGGTTGTAAGTTATGCCCTGGGGGCATATACGGTTTATATAGAAAGTTGTTGTATAAATCATAGGCAGCAGGATTGCGCTGCCTTAGTACAGAACGGGGAAACTCGAGAACGATATAAGAAACGGGGACTAAATACCGAGGAGGACACTCCACCACAACCCTCAGGGCAAGGGTTTTTAGTTATGCCCTGGGGGCATATAAGAAACGATGTTGGTACAATGTATTATTTATTAATTTTTTCCTTTAGAGCAGGGCACTTCATATCGAAAAAGTTGTCGTAGAAACTTCAAAAAGCTCTCATTCAATTGGAAATTGGAGTGGCTTGTGCCCTTTTTAATAGTCGAAAGTGATTGGAAGGCGACTAACACCCCTTCCACGCCCACCATTTCCCAAAACACATCCAATCAAAATTTTGAGATAGCCACTTTGTTCAGCGTAGTTGATTTCCAGGTAGAAATTATGTCTTTGAGAAGAGTCCCCGACAGCCCTTAAGGGCAAGCGCTCAAAAAAGGCTCATTCGATTGGAAATTCAAAGGGCTATTGCCCTTTTTAATAGTCGAAAGTGATTAGAGGGCAACTACCCCGCTCCTCACGCCCACCTTTTCCCCAAACACATCTAATCAAAACTTCAAGATAGCCATTTTATTCAACGTAGTTTTAAGTTCTGGAAATTAGGTCTTTGAGGATGACAACCAACCCACAACCCTCAGGGCAAGGGTTGTAAATTATGCCCAGGGGGCATATAAGGTTTTTAAAAGGGCTCATTGGATTGGAAATTGAAATGGCTAGTGCCCTTTTTAATAGTCAAAAGTGCCTGGAAAGCAACTAACACCCCTTCCACGCCCACCATTTCCCCAAATACATCCAATAAAGGTTTCGAGATACCCATTTTTATCCACGTAGTTCAAAGTTCAGTAAATTATACCTTTGAGCAGGACACTCGCCCCACAGTCTTCAGGGCAAGGGTTATAAGTTATGCCCTGGGGTGATATGAGGTTTTTATTGAAATCTTTGTCGCGGAAACTTGAAAAAGGGCTCATTCGATTGGAAATTCAAAGGGCTAGTGCCCTTTTTAATAGTCAAAAGTGATTTGAAGGCAACTAACCCCCTCTCACGCCCATCTTTTCAATATTCCCAAACCCCCATCTCCCAAACCCATCAAATCAATATTTTAGATAGTCATTTTATTCAACGTAGTTGAAAGTTTTGGAAATTAGGTCATTAAGGATGACAACCCCTCCCTCCCCCCCCCCCAAGCCCTCAGGGCAAGGGTTGTAAGTTATGCCCTGGGGGCGTATAAGGTTTTTATTTAAAGCGTAGAACCTTCAAAAGGGCTCATTTAACTGGAAATTTAAATGGCTAGTGCCTTTTTTAATATTTGACAGTGATTGGAGAGCAACTAATGCCCCTCTCACGCCCACCATTTTTCCAAACACGTCCAATCAAAATTTTGAGATATCCATTTTGTTTAACGTAGTTGAAAGTTCTTGAAATTAGGTCTTTTAGGATGATAACCCCCTCAGAGCCCTTAGTGCAAGGGTTGTAAGTTATGCCCTGGGGACATATAAAGTTTATACAGAAATTTCAAAATGGGCTCATTTGATTGGAAATTGAAATTGCCCTTTTTAATAGTCGAAAGTGAGTGGAGAGTAATTAACCCCCCTCTTACGCCCACCATTTCCCCAAAAACATTCAATCAAAGTTTTGAAATATCCATTATGTTCATCGTAGTAGAAAATTCTGGACATTATGTATTTAAGGATGACAAACCCCCCAGAGCCTCAAGGGCAAAGGTTATAAGTTCTGCCCTGGGGGCATATAAGGTTTTTATAGATAGAGTTGTCGCAAAACTTCAAAAAGAGCTCATTAACTTCGAAATTGAGAGGGCTAGTGGCCTTTGTAATATTCGAAAGTGATTGAAGGGTAACTAATCCCACTCTCACGCCCCCCATTCCTCCAAACACATCCAATCAAAATTTTCAGAAAGCCATTTTGTTCAACGTAGTAGAAAGTTCTGGTAATTAGGTCTTTGAGAATGACATCCCCCCCAGCACTCAGGACAAGGGTTGTAAGTTCTGCCCTGGGGGCATATAAGATTTTTTTTGAAAGTTTTGTCGTAGAAACTTCAAAAGGGCTCATTTGATTGGAAATTGAAAGGTCTCTGGCCATTTTTAATAGTTGAAAGTGATTGGAAAGCGACTACCGCCCTCTCACGCCCACCATTTCCCCAAACATCTCCAATCAAAATTTTGAGATGGCCATGTTGTTTAACGTAGTTGAAAGTTCTGGAAATTCGGTCTTAGAGGATGACAACCACCCTAAAAGACCTTAGAGTAAGGGTTGTAATGTATGCCCTGGGGGCATATAAGGTGTTTATAGAGAGCGTTGTCGTTTCCAAAAGGGCTCATTTAATTGGAAATCGCAAGGCCTAGTGCCCTTTTTAATAATAGAAAGTGATTGGAGGGCTTGACATTTTTATAGTAAAGATCGAAGTGGGTACAATGTATTATTTTTGTTGTCGTTGAGACCACGGCACTTCGTATCGAGGGAGTTGTCGTGGTAGCTTCGAAAAAAGCTTATTCGATTAAAAATAGAAAGGGTTGATTCCCTTTTTGATAGTCGGAAGTGATTTGAGGGCAACTAGTCCCCCTTTCGCTCCCACCCTACCACGCCAACCCACCCAATTCTGCTCTTAAAAATTAAACAAATATAAATAGCGCAAATGTATCCAATCTATCAAATAAAGTAAACAGATTTTTTGTGAATGGTATCCAATTTTCTATTTCCGGTCAACTGGAGGAGGTATGAACCTAAATTAAACAGTACTATATGTGTCCAGATTTTTAAAAAGATGTATGTTGTTAAAAATTGCTGAAACATTTTCTCCAGTATACAAATAGCAGGCCAAACTACGAGTCTTAAAAAACGAAAAGATTTAAAGTATTATTTTCTTTTTCCTTAAAAAGACTATGTCAATATAAAACGAACAGAAATTAATTTAAGAAACTTTTTCCACGCAATAAGTTTTTCAAAGAAAGTAAAGAACACCATTAAACAAAAAATAAGCAAAAATAAAATCAAATAATCTACCAAGCGTGAAACTACCACAAATCAGCATCGATAAATAAATGAAACACAAAACGAACAGAAATTACAATAAATAACCGTGTGTCTTAGTCTTGTCTAATTACAATAAATAGCCGTGTGTCTTGTGTCTAAGTTTCCGATTACGTTTTACCTTGATTGAACTTGGCGGGTAATAGCTTTTACATTGTTCCTAACAATCTATAATTGGGTAATAAACACTATATTTAAAAGAAAACACTTTGTTTTAGTTAGGTTCTGGATATTCTTTTTAAAGTAATGCTCCATTTTATTCAATAATCTGGGAATAGGAACAGACAGGAGACAAATTCCTGTCCAAAACTGTTCAGGAGCGGTACAACAATATCAGGCTTAGGCCTAAAATAGATTATGTACCAGCAGAGCCTGGTAGTGATTGGTACAGTGTCCTCAGAATTTTTCACTATAAGCATTTTGAATATAAAAGTTGAACAGATACTAATGTATGTTAGAGTTTATCTTTGGTGAAGGGAGAGATTATTGTGGCTCAACATTTATGACAACATGTTATTTTGTTTTGTTTTAAAGGGGCTGAGACTTATTTTTTTTAAGACATTTTTTTTTTCCGATAATTTTCAAACCCATCAAGAGCAATATCAGAGAACATATGTTTGATAAAATTATTATTGTGATCGATGCCACTGTAAAAAAAAAAAAAAAAAAAAAAAAAAAAAAAAAAAGTTAATAAAGTAAAATTTTCTTTAAAAAAATACAAGCCAAACATAATCTGCATTCATTTAACGTAATTCTCCATTTCATATAAGTCAAGTTGAACGCAGAGATGCATCAATGAAAGCTTAAAAAAAACCTTAGATTGTAGGGTGACAAATATCATAGAAAACACGGGCAAAGAAATATGTAGAAGCAATAGATGTTTCCATTTAGATTAGGACATTTTGATGAAAATTTAACTAAAATGTCCTTGTCTTGACCAAATGAAGATTCCTTTACCATATCTTATTAAGCTTTCTTATATTTTATTTGAAGCTACTATATGGCATTGTTTTTTCGTTGTTTTTTTTTTGCAAATTTTGTTGAGCCAACGAAAAGCTATCCGAGCAAACCATTTTGAAAAAAAGTATCATACAATGAAGACAAGTGATAGCAGTTTGTTTCCAAGATAAAAATTCTGCCTGCCCTATGACAAACTTAGCTGGTAATATTTTTTTTTATTATTTATTTATTTAATACCCGCACACTAGAAAAAGAGAGACGCCATTATTCTGCTAATGGGCAGAATCCAAGAAATAGTTTCAGTTTAATAATTTCTTTAGCTTCTAATATCTAATGGAACTATATTTGCCTAAAGTAATTCCATCAAATTAATTAATTGGTTAATTTAACAAAAAATGATAACTTATTTAAAACCTACTTTTGTCCAGAATTAACTTAAATTATCCATCTCAATTCTATTCCGCTTGAGCTCTTAAGCGTTAGTTCCAATTGTGTATGGCCTTGCATAAATTGTTTTTTCATTTTACTGAAAAGAACAAGATTAGCAATCAGGGTAGAAAAATATACAAAAGTTATCAAAGCCGTTTTTGGTTTATTTCAATAATTTAGTTGGACAACATACCATTTTTAATAACAGAAGATACAAATGAGGTGATGACTTCCACTATATTTGGAATTCGAGGCAGGTCCATAATGGAATCTCAATACAGAGGTAATGCCAACTATGAAACGTATAATACTATCAACAACACTTGGATGTTGTACGCCAGTTTTACGCAGGACCGTAGAAGCAAAAAGGTCCTGGAAACAGACAAGCTATTAAGACACATTTCAAGCAGTGCAAAAACATTTTTTCTTTATACACTCTCAAGCATAGGTTCACCTCCCTCAGCAATCTAAAACATTATGTACCTGATTAAACTTCATTTCTGTTTTTTTTTATATTGAGATGTTGGACTTAAAAACAGTTTTTTTCAAACTGTTCTAGCATGGAAAAAACTTATGTGCTAGATAATTGATACTTTTGCAATCTGAACTAAAGTTAAAACAAACGCAGAAGAGCATGTTTGGTAGCTGGTTAAACTGCTTTGCCAATGAACCCAGTTCAAAATGGGAGGCTTTTTCCTCTTTCTTATTCTAGATGAGGTAACAAAAGATGGAAAATGGTGTATTTTAAACTTGATTCTGAACAAATTTCCACAGGAAAACTGGCGATTCTAGGTTATCTTAAACTTTAGAATGGCACACTTTCTCCATCAAATTCAAAATCTAAACTAGGACCCACGAAATTATTTTACAGCTGGTGCAACCCTACTCATATTTGAAAAACCTGCAGAATTGATGCAATGATAGGTTAATGATGGTTTTAATGCTTAAAACCCCTATTTTTAATAAAACTTAAAATATAATTTATTGCTGACTTCAAATCAACTTGACAGTCAGGATAATGAAAGTGACTATTCAGTAAATTATTTTAATATGTAGCATATAGATGAGTTATATAGTACTTTTAGAAACCCTCTTATTCTAACCAAACAGCCATTGTGTTTCAGGTTAGGTTTTCCATTGTGTCAATGGAGCACATTAGCACAGTATTAGTACAGCAAAATACTTAAATATCAACCCCATACTATAAGAAGATCCTGAAAGGGTTCAGCATGCACAACAATATCTCTAAAAGAAAGCATTCCATAGGTTCTTTAATTTTTAATTCTGTTGTAGGTTCATGAGTTTAGAGAGCCTTATTTGTCCTCTTAGCTAAAATGTTGTTGCTTAAATAACTATTGCAGGAAAAAAACAACTTTAGTCTTTACCAAAAGTAGTTACAATTTTTGCTACACTAATTATATATTTTCAAGAGTCCACATATAGTTATTCCTACAAGCAAGGCTTACAAAATGCTATAATGTTGTATCTAAAAGCAGATCCAAAAAGAAATTAATTATTTAGTTTATAAAATATATTTAAAAAAGTCAACCTAGACAACAAGACAATAAAGTCTTCTTTTATCTTATTCTAACCAAACAACCATTGTGTTTCAGGTTAGGTTTTCCATTGTGTCAATGGAGCACATTAGCACATTATTAGTACAGCAAAATACTTAAATATCAAACCATACTATAAGAAGATTCTGAAAGGAATCAGCATGCATGACAATATCTCTAAAAGAAAGCATTCCATAGGTTCTTTAATTTTTAATTCTGTTGTAGGTTCATGAGTTTAGAGAGCCTTATTTGTCCTCTTAGCTAAAATGTTGTTGATTAAATAACTATTGCAGGAAAAAAACAACTTTAGTCTTTACCAAAAGTAGTTACAATTTTTGCTACACTAATTATATATTTTCAAGAGTCCACATATAGTTATTCCTACAAGCAAGGCTTACAAAATGCTATAATGTTGTATCTAAAAGCAGATCCAAAAAGAAATTAATTATTTAGCTTATAAAATATATTTAAAAAAGTCAACCTAGACAACAAGACAATAAAGTCTTCTTTTAAAATATTGCAGGGTCATTTGCTATATCTGGGCAAAGTGCTCATATAGAAAGTAAAACTAAAGGAAACTGTGAAAATTCTCTGGATAGGGTAGTCCCTAAAAATATTCTAGTATATGTGCTTGGAAAACATTAAAAATCAGCTCAAAAGAAGTCTCATTGAGTAATTTGCCGGCTTTTGAAGTTTCCTATCGTGCTCAATGCATTGATTGAAACAATTGCCAAGAGATTATGGGTTTCCTTTGTTTTAAATTAGCCTTTCGTTTACTTTTCAAACTGTTGATACATCTAAGATCCATTTTCAATTTACCAAAATTGCTTAAAAAGCTCCCTGTGGTGCTGAGGAATTTTTGCTAATGAACCCTTTGTCTTTGAGACTGTCAGCCGACGCTGAGACTCGTAAAATGGCAATTTTGGTGTTGAATATCTTTGACTTACGGAAAAAATTGAATATCAAACAAGAAAAATTTGAAGGGCTTTGTAAAGTTGTATGCCTGAGTGGTGATATACCCATACCACATTCCATGAAAGTTTGCTGGAACAAAACACAAACCATAATTAGGTCCTCCCTCCAGAGAAAGTCTGCCCTTCAGAAACATTACGACCTTAATTTTCGAGTTATTGCGATCAGAGAACTGGAACTGTCTTCGCCGTATTGTTTTATTCTTATTAATAAAAATGTATTTTCAACTAAATTTATTTTTAGAACCAAAAAAAAAAAAAAAACAGAACAGAAAGCAGAAACCAGTCACCTGCGCTTGATAAGACCTTTTTTGTATTTCTGTTGTGTTTTCGTTTCATCTGTTATTGTCCATTCTGAAAAATATAAACAGTGCCAAGACTTAATTTAAATATTTAACATAAGGTTGATCAAATATGAGTTTATAGAACTTTATTTGTCTTCTTAGCTACTATTTTTTTCCTTAGTTTACTATTGCCAGAACAAAACTAACTTTAGTCTTCATCAAAAGTAGTTGAAACTTGGGCTACACTAGTCACATATTTCCAAGAGTCCATTTATAGCTATTCCTACTGGCAAGGAATACAAAACGCAGCTATAATGAATCCAAAACTAGATATATACAACAATCAATTATTTAGCTTATAAAATATATATAAAAAAACTTCCCTGACAGGAAATCATATATTATCATATATTCATAAAGAAAACAAAATTAAAGAAAATAGAGAAAAGTTTTTTTAGCACAAAAAACACTCCCCTGTTTGTTTGTTTTTATTTTAATGAAATATATCTGTTCAATTTCAAATAAATCCTCAAATTTGATTATATTCACAAGCTCAATTCCAACAGTAGGAGAAACTATACACTCTATTTTACTGCATTATCTAGCTTATGAATATATCCCCCAAAACACTCCAACAGTGATTAAATTTGTTAGGGAAATTCTCCCTCTTTTTTCTCTAACAATGTTAGTTACTCTCTCATTCTAAACAGCATAAACATGCTTGATGGGAAAATTGTTAGCTATAGGCTTTGATAAATTTTGAGATGATTCCTAAACTTAGCTGGGAGCACAGTGAACAAACTATGTGATACTTTTTCTGGATAAATAGCCTATATTCCTGTCACAAATGAGTCCAATTTAAGTTGCTCAAATGATTGTAAGAAAAACACTCAGCTCCTGATGCTACTTATCTTCCTGATGCTACCTGAAGTGATTATTATGTTTAGTATAAATACAGTATATTTTAATTTTTATATGTTAGTAACTCTACTGATGATGATGACCAAGTGTGTCATCAAAAATATTTAGTCTTTGTTTTATATTTTTGTTTCACAGTCTAATAAAAGGACCTATCCCTATTTGGAACTCTTATTGATTTAGTCATAGAAAAGGCAGTTTGGTCATGAAAAAAAATGCTAGTTTCATTTACTCTCATCCCCCCTCTTCTATAACCCACAATCTGTTACTGGGTATCAGCAAAAGACCTAGAATCTTAAAATCCTATTCTTCTTAATATTATAATTTTCAATGTTAAATTTAAGGTATAAAAATTCAAATTCTTTCTCTACAAGCTTATTCCCATCAGTTAGCACCCTAGCCTATTGATTCAAAGCCTATGGAAAAAAGGAAAGGACAACATCAAAAGCTAAAACAGCCAAAATCTGCCCAAAAGCCTCCAGAGGTAACTACAAATTTCTGTATATTTTCTAGAAATATCATCAACAAAACTATTAAATTTATGTTGTTTTTCATAAGTCCAGAGTGCTACCAAGTATTTTAAAGAAATTTTCAGAGATGATACGAGTATATAATTTCTGCTCTCTAGAAGGACAATAAGAATTCTGAAAACAACTTTAAAATACTAGAAAACACACACAGACTTCACTCAACTGCTTCCTCTAATGGTTAACTAAAGCTTGAATTGTCAGAGATGTATGTATTAAATTTTTCTGAGTTTAGGGGGGAGGGGGAAAATTCATCTGATAAATTTATTTTACCCTAAATGTACCTTGTATGTATCTGAATATTCCTCAGAAAAAATTACCCTTTTCAAAGCAGTTTTCAGAGTTTAAAAATAGCCTAGGCCTAGCCTACTCCTTAGAGGAAAATGAGTCCTAGAAATGTATTTTTATGTACCTACCACTACTCCTTCTCCCTCTAGAGGACACTGACCTTTGATGACCTTTAAAAATCTGTGTTGTAAAAGTGAAATATTGTAAAATAGATTTTCTGCTTAGATAAAGAACAAGAAAAGTGTTTTCAGCTTCACAACTTTGCTCAATCCCAATTTACAAGGTTTCAAAGATCTAAACATACATTTCCAAAATTTAGGAAAAAAACATTCATAAGGCTTAAAATTCTAATCAAGTAACAGGAATTGCATTTTTAGAACTACAAATAAAGAAACTAATAACTGAAAATTAAGGTAAATGTTGTTTCATAAAAATTTCAATAGGTATGGACATATCATGTAGCCTAGGCATATATTTAAGATATAGAAAACAGAAGAGGGTAAACATAGAACCTTGGAAATACCTTCCCAGAGTATCTTTTTGGCTGTGGATTCATTATTGAAAGTTTCATTTTTCCTAACCTAGCCCCTTTCTAAGATAGCAAAAAGTAGCTAAACCAGAACTTTACCAAAAAAGACATTAGATTGTATCAAGTCAATACACTACACAAGACACATCCCAACAAAGAGACTTTCACATATAAAAGTATTCAATAATAATGAAAAATATCATAAGGCCAAATATACGGGATCATTGGGGGGATTGTCATAGGGTAAAATTCAAGTTTAGCTAATTTTTGCTATCTTAGAAAGGAGATAGGTTAGGTATTTTGAAGTAACTACCTTTCTTTCTCCTTTAAGAGGGCCTTGACCTTTGATGAACTTTAAAATTCTTTGTGTTATAAAAATGAAGCCTTGCAAAATATATCGTCTGCTTAAATGAAGTATAATAAAACTGTTTTCAGCTTCACCACTTTGCTCAATCCCAATTTATGGGGTTTCAAAGATTCACAAATACATTTCCTAAATTAAAAAAAATAAATTCATATGGATTAACATTCTACTCAAATAACAGGAATTTCATTTTCAGAACTAAAACCAGAGAAAAAGAAACTGATAACAGAAAATTAAGGTAAAATGTTCTTTGTCAAAATTTCAATAGGTATGGACCTGACAAGTAGGCAAATTCCTAAGACTTATACATCAGAAGAGGGTCAACATGGAAGCTTGGCAATACCTTCCCAGAGGATGTTTTTGGCCCTGAATTTATTACTGAAAATTCCATTTCTGTAACCTAGCCCCTTTCCAAGATAGCAAAAAGTAGCTACACTAGAAATTTAATTTTTCTTTTGCAACAAGACATTTCTTAATGGCAAAACGTGACAGTTGCAAAAAAAAAAAAAAACAAGAAGGCAAAACTGGCTTGTAATAAAAGGTAGTGAAAATTGTACCAGCTATTTTAAAAAAAAAAAAAAAAAAAAAAAGTTTTTTTTTAAAAATTGACCGTTCTTCCATTGATGAAGTTTATTCTTATAGCCTAGGCTATGTGCTCATGTGGCCTATGTGAATTTCATTTTTATGTAAACAAACCATTTGTTGGTTTAAATTGGTTACAATTACTGATTACATATAAAAAAAATTATGTTAATAATTGGTAGGGTGAAACAGGGATAGTCCGACAGTGGGGTAAGTCCGATACCGACCTTCAATTTGTCTATGGTCCATTGTATCTGTGGGAGGCTTTCATATTTTCTTCCATATTAGTAGCAGTAGGCAACAGTGCCATCAACTTCCGGCAGAGTTAGCACGCCTTCTATTCAGAGGGTTTTGAAGTTTTTTGGACGGCGTTTTTTTAGGAACACAGGTAACTGACTTTACTTTAACTTAAGCAGATTATAAAGTAAGAGAGATAGAGAATTTTTTTTTTTTATTTCTTAGAAACTAGAAGACCAGGAGCATCTTCCTGATTTTTTAAAACAAGCTAATGTTATTAGTTGAACAGATAAGAGGGGTGTCGGTCATACCCCCGAAAAAGCCCATCTGGGGAAAGTCCGACATGTCGGTCTTACCCCCTACGGGGGACGTTTGGCTGGGGTGTCAGACTTACCCCATGTTACCAAAGATGGATATTTTAAATGGTGGAACAGATTCTAAGCTTTAGATAATAAAGGTTGAAGCCAGTAACCATCCTTAGATGGCTCTACTAACTTAGTAGAATGTAGTGTTGTGTTGATCATTCATGTATTGCAGTTCTGTGCCTGCTTTTGTTTATCTTTCTCCCTTGTAATTTGTTTTCCGTCTTAACCTTTACTTGTGACCTGCCGTGTAAAAAGTGTAGCAAAGTAGAAATGCTGCTTGGATTGTATCAAATTTGTCGGCAGATTTTGTCTGAAAATACCCTTTTTACGTATAAAATAATGTTTGCTCAAAGAAAAGGTGCCAAAACACAAGTCGTGCTCTGCCGTGCAAAAAGTGGGATAGCATAGTAGCAATGCTAATGGACAGTTTTCATGGCCTAGTAAAATTTGTTGGCATTTTTTTTCAAAAATACCAGTGCTTCCACTATCCCCAAATTTTTGGGGATTTCCCCCAAAATCTGTCTTCTCATAAACATTCTCAAAATCGGTTCCCCAAAAATCCCCTTTCTTTCAGGGTTGCCACCCCTAGTGATTCATCACTGACGACAATCCGCCCCTAGTAACTATTACTTTCAATTGACTTGAAATAATTTTTTCACTATTTTCAAAAGTTTATGTCTCAATTATTTACTACACATCAAAACCAGACATAGATCATTGAATTACTGACCTTTCTTCCTATGCTAGTAAAAGTATACTGACCTTTTTATAGTTGCAGTACAGTGATCAATGAATATTAAGAATGCAGTTGGGTGTGTATTATTTTTATAATACCAATATCATTTGAGTGTACAACTCAATCCATAAACTATCAGCAGTAAGCTATATACTGTATACTTGAGACTTTGAATATTATACACCATTAGCAGTATTAGAGTAAATATGAGACAGTACTTTAATATGATTAAATATGATTAAGAAAACTATTGATATTTCTATCCGCAAGCTATACTAAGTTACATTTGTTACTTTTCTGAAAATTTTACCTATAGAAATACTTCTTGCTCAAAGAAAAGCGGTCAAATCACGGATTTTGCTGCTAAAGTGTTGGCAGCTTTTGGAATTCTGCTACTGGCAGTTTTGGAATTTTTTGCACACCTGCTTGTGACAGGTTTTCTAATACATTCATAATTCCCCTTCGAATAAATTCATCCATTCATTCATAATTCCTTTGTCTTTTCTAGATGCCTAGAAATTATGTTCGGAAAACACAACGCGGGGTTGGAGGAACATATGATGCAACTCAGCTACAAAACGCGCTAGCAGAGATATCTTCAAAGAGAATGTCTATGCTACAGGCTTCGAAAGTATTTCAAATACCGCGCACTACCTTGCATGACCATCTTATGAAGAAGAAAAAATTAAAAAAAATAGTTTGTGGTGGAGGGAGGAGTCAAGAAATTCCTGCTGAAATAGAAAAGGATATGGCTCAGGGTCTCCGAATACTTTGAAAAGCGGGGCATAGGTCTCAGCAAGCAGGAATTTTTTGACCAAGTCCAAGACTATCTCATCAAGAACAAAGTTCAAACAAGATTTAAGGACAACCGACCTGGTCATGACTGGTAGGTGGGGTTCAAGTGCCAAACAAAATTTCACTAAAGAAACCAGAAAGGTTAGAAAACAAAAGACTTTTGCAGCAATCTGACCCCTTCATAATGTATGGTTTTTATGAGCTGTTGTATGAAACTGCCACGGCGATGGATATTCTTGACAAGCCCCAGTGCTGGTTTAATTTGGATGAGACATCTTTCTGCAGGGATCCTGGCAACACAAAAGTTGCTGGAGCCAAAGGCTCACCAGCCACTCATAGAACAGGTGGTAATGGACGTGAAAATACAACTGCCTTGGTTTGTATCAGTGCAAACGGAGAAAAATTCACACCTTTAATAGTTTTCTCTGCAAAGAATACCTGGACCTCATGCATACCTCTAGATGGAGCTTACCCTGGTGCATCTTACTCATCTACCAATAAAGGGTGGATGACGTCTGATCTCTTTATGAATTGGTTTGAATTCCAGTTTCTTCCTCATGTAAAGGGAAAGGCACTTCTCATCTTAGATGGACATGGCACACATGCTCTTGTAAAACTTGTAAAGCTTTCTCTTGCTCTAGCAAAACTTGCAAACGAAAATAACGTGACAATTCTCAAGCTAACTCCACATGCATCCCACATGCTTCAACCTCTCAATAAAGTGGTTTTCAAGGGAATGAAAGTGTCTTATGATCATAATCTCTTGAAATGGCAGAGGGAGCACCATGGTAACATTCTGTCAAAGAAGGATTTTGTATGTCTCTTATCATAGGTATGGGATACCTATTTCACTCCTAGCCTGATTGAAAAGTCGTTCAAAGCAACTGGAATCTTTGATCTGAGTGTTCCAATGAGAGTAAACCCATCCGTAATTGACCAAACCAGGCTTGAACCTACCAAGTTAAGACGCTATGCACAAATGAAAAAGGAGCAAGAGGAAAATTCAGGCACATCTAAAGCCACAACCACTGTCAACACTGAACTAGAAAAAATTACCTTTTCTGTTACCTTTGGTCCAAAGAAGTTGCTTGGCAACCAATCAAAAACTTTTGAAGATATTCTTCTTGACTCAATCAAGTGGCCCAACCTACCATCAGTTTCAGGAATAGAAAAATGGAAGAAAATTGCAAGAGAGGCAGAAGTGATAACATCAAAAGAACATCTAGAGGTGCTTAAGAGGGAAGAAAATCTGAAAGCAAAAGGTAAAGGGAAGAAGAAAAGTTCAGATGGGAAGGGTATAAAATCCAAACAAAAAATTTTCCTAAGAGGGAAGCCAATAGAGATACGGGTGATAGCGAATCAGAAATCAGCCTTGAACTTGGCTCTGATGAGGATGATCAGAGTATTCAAGATACTATTCAAGAAAGTGACAGCGATGACAAGGAAACACCCAGTAAGCAAAAGATTGTTCCCAAGCTAAATGAGTACTATGCAGTTAGATACGATGCCAGGAATGACGAACAAGGTTACATAGGAAGGGTTCTAGACTTTCCTGACAAGGAAAAAGTTAAGCTCAAGTTTCTTCACTGCTTGAGCCTTGCCACCTAATCTTTCAATTGGCCAAAGAAAGACGATATCGATACTGTGGATGACAAATACATTTTGCAGGACCAGTAAACTTAGTGGGAAAACCGGACCGTTTGAAATACCCCAAATCCGTCAGGTTATTGTATTGTACAAGGCAGTTACTAGCAAGCGTCAGTAGATCTTTGTTTTATGCCCATACACCTAAGCTAAAACATATATGAGTAACTTTTTGTATCTGGAGTCAAACCATAATTTGTGTGATATGTTTTTCTTTTTAAAATACAAGCAATCATTTACATTCAGTGATTTGAGCACCTCGGCTATGATACTTGTAACGTTTATCTGTTGGGTAAGTCCGACACTGTCGGAGTTACCCCACAGCAGCAGAAAAAAGTATGGTCTGGCCTTTTGATGCCAGTCAGTTTGACAGAAAAAATGTTTTCTTATGGACTTGTAGTGACTCCTCTATCCCCTTTAAGATGGTGAAGTTATATTAGTTTTGGCATATTGTTGAAAAAAGCTAGTAGGGTATGTTGCGCTTCCCCCAAAGCTGGGGTAAGTGCAACACAGCAGACTACACCAACTTCGAGACCTGGTGATGGGTTACAAGAAAAGTATATGGTAAAATCATAAACTTAATAATATGGGAAACTTTTTTAAAAAAAAAAAAGGTTGATAGAAGATGATATGAGATACTCATAAAAAAAATCTTGAGAGTCAATTTAACAAAAAAAAAACATGTTAAGGTGTCGGACTTTCCCCAATTCACCCTAACAGTTAAAAAGCTGAAAGACTTCCAAAAATGTTGTTAATTTCTTCAACAAGCTGAAAAAACATGATGGGAAAAAGAGTCAAAATTGAAAGTTATACTATGTTCATGAGACAAAGAATTTGAATCTAAAACCAGCAGCCAGAATCACTTTCCACTAGCATTCTGGTTTTGCTTCCAAAGTCTATTCAATTCTTGTCTTCTTACAAATATTGGTCTAACAGCTTTCTGCTAGTTCAAACAATGGAAATCAAGTATAAAAAACTAAATTTTCTTTTACAGCTCCCCGAAAAAGGCCTCTTTTTTTCAGAAACTGTTTAAAATGATTTAAAAAAAGTGCACAACAACAGAAAGTAACATCAAAACTTCTAGCTGAAGGCACAGCACAACAAATAAATGCTTGGCTGTTAAAATCTAAGTATATAACAGTACAAAAAATTCATACTTGGTTATTCAAATCAAAACATAAGATGGTTGAGCATAAAATAAAATTCCAGAAATTAGTAATAAAATTCTATAGCCTCATCCAACATAACCAATATTTTTAATAAATCCTTTCTTCTTTGATATTAGCAATTTAGCATCCACATCAGTATTGCTATGTCAAAATTTTAATTTGTACCTGCCAAAGCTCTAAAAATGTACTTTTTTGGGAAAAAATGAACAAGACACCAAAAATTTTAGTCCATGTTGCACAAAGTGCAACACACACATCTTCCTTCAAACAGTACTTGCTACAAAATAAACAACCTCTTCCATTGCCCTTCTTTTTTTTTTTATCATTGTTATTATTAATTTATGTCCTTCATAATGGAAGAGCAGCTAAAAATAAAAAGATTTTGTGACTGTAATACATAATACCCTAATAATTTTTGTCCATAATACAAATGGTCAGATTGTCTCAACAAACAAGAACACATAATCTAAATCTGGGGCTTCACCTCTCAGAATTTACAGATTCTGGGCTTTCTGGATAGCGCAGTCAGTCCAAAAAAGAGCCCACAGATTTTTTTTTTTTTAATCCCACTTTATAGCAATTCAGAGCTTTTATAATCATTTAGTATTCATGTTTATTAAAGTCAATTTTTAATTTCTTATTCTATTTCTTCCACGATTAAAATATTTTTTAGCACAAAATCTGCCAGAATCCAGAAATCTGGAAGCTCAAATGCCCCTTTTTTCCAGATTGGTCTGGGATGCTTTGGTCTGGCTTCACATTCCAGATCACATGTGAAGAAAACATTAACCCAGAATCTGGAAGCAAAGATTATGGAAATTCTGAGAGGTGAAGCCCCAGCTGAACTCCTTTTCTATTGGATTGTGCAACTCTGTTACAGCCCAAAAAAGCCCATTATTTAGGCTTACAAATTTTTGATAAGCCCCAGGCTTTGTTTCAGGTCTGCCAAAAAGCTTATAAAAAGTAACTACAAGCTGTGTTTCAGTTGAACTGTTTGAAAGGAACTGTTGAATTAAATAAACCATAGATTTTTTTAAACATCTAAAACAATTGTATTATAAATATTATAATTTACCATACAAAGGCTTTTAAAAAAAAATAAACATTGAATTAGTATAGCAGTTGCTTTCAATTCCTTGAGCTAAAAGGTTGCCATAGGTACTTTTTATACACTTTTTGGCCAACCTAGAACAAACCCCTACATAACCAGGAGTTAAAAAAGCTGAGCTACTAAGCTTGGTTTTATTGGATAAAAGATCAGGATTTTCTATCAGTTGTGGAGAAATTAAAATTTCAACAAAAGCCTTCAGAGCCTTAAATCATCAAGGTCTCACATTAACACAAGGTCATCACACTAACACATGACCTACAATAGCTTCAAACAGATGATTTTCTCCAGATAAATATTAGTATCCAGAGCAATGTAGGGTAAAACTTTTTTCCTTGGGAACACATGGAGGCAACTTGGCATGTAGGTTGTGACTCAATTATCTTAGAGAATAGAAATGAAAACTTAAAAATGCAAAGAACTTTGTCCAGAAATGATCTCTCTTGTCTCAAAACAAAAAAATATTTTAACAGTTAGCCTGGAAAAGTGTAAAAAAAGCAGAAAGAAATTTATAAAAACTAAAAAATTTTAGAAATACAAAATATTAGATTTCACAACCAGACAATATTGCCCAACCCCAGGTAGATTTTTAATGCATCAATGCTTATTAGGCCTAAAAGTCATAAGTTCTAACTTATAAATCTGTCTGTATAAATTTTGTTGAACAGTTTAAGGTTGCATAGCCATAGTTACAGTTGTTTCCCATAGGCCTACCTTACAGATGTAATTTTCCTAGTCTGTGGCACTAACGGTAAAATTCTACTTTAGTTACTTTTACCTATATTGGAAAGTGGTGAGGTTAGGAAAATGAAACTTTGGCAATTATTTAGCCTTGGCCCACCTCATAAGGAGACATGTTAAGAAAACAATTCTTACTTTAAAATATGTATAATGATCCTAGTTCTTATATTATCCAAGAGGAGAACCTTTATCATCATGTCTTTCCTCTAAAAATCCTCAAAAGAGAAAGTTTCCAAATATTACCATGTTTTCAATTCAATGCTTAAGTCTTTTGAAATTGCCGCTGTAAACTGCTGCCAAATAAGTTGTTTTATAGATAGCATTTAGCACGTGTTTAGCATGTGTGTCAAAAAACATGTTCAAAGAAAAAGTAGTGGTATATTGAGATTATAGAAATTGTGAATTCATAAAACAATATTTCACCACTGCTATTAATATTTTGTATTTACGCCACTGCCATTCGCCCTTGGCCCTTCGAAATTCCGTGCATCTTTTGTAACCTAACCTACCCAAACCTAACCACTGCTATTAATATTTTGTATTTACGCCACTGCTATTCTTCTTTCACCACTGCTATTAGCCCTTCGCCACTGCTATTCACCCTTCGCCACTGCTATTAATATTTTGTATTTACGCCACTGCTATTCGCCCTTCCCCACTGCTATTCTCCTTTCGCCACTGCTAGTTAAAAAAAAAAATAAACAGACCGGCATGAACGCTATCTATAAAAGAACCTATTAGGTAGCAATTAAAAGCAGCACTGTCAAAATACTTAAGCATTGAATTGAAAACGTGGTGAAGGATTTGGAAACATTTTCTCTTTTGAAGATTTTTAGAGGAAAGACTTGATGATAAAGGTTCTACCCTTGGATAATATAAGAACTAAGATCATTATACATATTTTAAAGTAAGAATTGTTTTCTTAACATGTCTCCTTATGAGGTGGGCCAAGGCTAAATGAATACCGAAACTTTCAGGGATGGGTCTACAGGCTAAAATATGTCCTGGGAAGGTATTATGAAGTACTTATCTCCTCTCCTTCTCCCTCTAGAGGATCCTGAAATTTGACTACATGACAGGTCTATACCTATTGAAATTTTGACAAAACAAAATTTTACCTTAATTTTCTGTTATAAGATTCTTTTTCTCTGGCTTTAGTTCTGAAAATGCAATTCCTGTTATTTGAGTATTATTTTAAGCCATATCAATGTTAATTTTCAAAATTTAGGAAATGTATTTGCATATCTTTAAAACTCTATAAATCAGGATTGAGCAAAGTTGTGAAGCTGAAAACAATTTTGTTGGACTTCATTTTAAGCAGAAGATCTATTTTACAAGGTTTCACTTTTATAACACATAGATTTTTAAAGGTCAGGACCCTCTAGAGGGAGAAGGAGTGGAGGTAGATACTTCAAAATACCTTCCCGGGACATACTTTAACCTGTAAATCTATCCCTGAAAATTTCATTTTCCTAACCAAACTCCTTTCCAAGATAGCCAGAAGTAGCTAAAGTAGAATTTTACCGCACTAACTTCAGAAAGCATCTCATCTAGAGGAGGCAGTGCTGTTAGCAGTGGCAAAAACTCAGGGGTGTCAGCTCTAAAGGAGGCAGAGCAGCAGTATGCATCCCTAGGCATTGTAATCAGACAAGGTACCTCAAGTGTTTTTAAAATATGTGTAATGATCCTAGTTAACATATTATCCAACGGGAGAACCTTTATCATCAAGTCTTTCCTCTGTTTTCTTTCTTTTTCCAAAAAATTACAATTTCTACCAGGCTGTGATGATGATGATGAACAAATTAAAGACCCCTCTTGACTGCTCGGTCACTTGGGTCTTCTTTCAATAAATCTGGATCCCACATTAGTTAGTCAATCATCAATAATCTGCTCTGTCACATTAATTAATCATAATTATTCTTCCCATCACATCGTCCTATCTCTCCCAATGGCAGTTATAAACTGTACAACCAGCTTTAGGATTTGTATATTGTCACTGTCATTTGCAAATCCTCCCAAAATCAAATTTACACTCAACTGTTTTCTTCTTTCATGAAAAACGGCCTTGATATGCTGTCTTTGGAGAGTGTACTTATAACAATCTATAAGAAGATGTACCAGGCTTTCTTCTTTGTCACAAAACTCACAGTTACTTGACTCTCCATAAAAATTAGCCCTGGATAATTTTGTATCTGCATGGCCTGATCTAAGACGAAATGCTAATCTTCCCTCTTTCCTACTTAATCCTTGGTACACATGCCTCTCAAACTTTCTTGCTACTTGTCGGGTAACAAACCAATTTACGGAGTGATTTCTGCTATCCTCAAAATCATACGTTCTTACTAATTGCATCAATTGATCTATTTGCATTGAAGATCTAGGAGTTGAACCACTAGTAAATACATTTATTGTTTGGCATGCCATTTTAGCAGCTGTGTCGGCACTCTCATTCCCCAAAATCTGAAGATGGGCTGGGATCCACTGAAGATACATGGTTGCTGTTGACATTAATGATACTATTTCTGTGTAGCACAATACAACTTCTCTTGAAATTTTCCCATTATGATCAAAATTGGCGAGTGCCTCCAATGCACTTTTTGAATCTGACAACAATACAATGTTTCTTTGGTTGCTAAGATTTTCTTTAGCAAATACAACTGCTTCCTTTATGGCTATTACTTCAGCCTGGAAGATTGTTGCCTCTGGATGCAGTTTAAATGACTTTGACACTTGTATCAATGGAATGACAAAGGCAGCCCCTACTGCAGAAATTGGGTTACTTTTCTTAGATCCGTCTGTATAAATATCAAGGAATCCCCTGTATTTCTCTGCCATCATTAATTTAAAGTTTATCCTGGAATCATGGTATCCATTCGTTTCAAACTTAAGATTGCAATGTAGCTTAATTGTCTCCCAAGGAGCAGGTAATGCAATTTCTGGAACTTTTAACATATCTGTCATTTTTAGTGTCACTCCAAACTGTTCACTGATACGGCAAGACATTTCAAAGATATTTTCCTGGTTTCTCTTTTTAAACTTATTTGATGTAACAATTTTTCCTGGTTTAACTATTCTTGATCTAACTGGGTTTGTATTATCTGCTGTCCACAATTTTTTGATATATTTCAGGACATTTACCTTTCTCCTGGTTTCCAGGCTTTCAAGTCCTGACTCTGACAATAAAAACACAATAGGGGTAGTCTTTCTAGCTGCAAAGGCAATGCGTATAGCTGCATTCTGTACGGAATTAAACTTTGCTTGGGCTGTGTCGCTGCCTGAAAAAGAAATTACGGAAGCATATTCTATCTTAGACTTAATATATTGTATGTAAGACTTCATCATAATATTTGGTTTTTGTCCCCAGCTAACAGTTGTGAGCATCTTCATAAGATTAAGCCTTTTAACGCAAGCAGCCTTGGTCCTTTCAATATATGGTTTCCAATTCAAATTTTTCTCTATATTCACGCCTAGGAACTTTGTTTCACTCACAAACTCAATCTGCTGGCCATAAAATCTAATTATTGGGGTAAGTTTCATTTTTTTCTCCGAGTTATTAACATGGTATTTGTTTTATGTGTTGAAAATTTGAGATCAATATCAGTCGCCCAGTTTTCAACTTGCACTAATACTTCTGAAATATATTTGATTCCCTCTTCTAATGTCCTTGCCATAACCCACAAAGTGTTATCATCAGCGAAAATTCCCGCGTTTGAATCTCCTTCTCCAATAGGGATATTATACTCTCCCATATTGTAAAAATCAGGTCCTAAGGCTGACCCTTGGGGTACTCCCTTCTTCCTCTTACTAGGGCTGTTGACTTTGTATTTCCTACTCTCACTGTCACTACTCGGTCTTCAAGATAATTTTTACTTAGCAGCAACATTCTACCTCTAATTCCAGCCTCAATTATTCCTGACAATATTTGTCCATGTACAATGTAATCAAATACGCCCTTTATGTCAGGGAAATCTGCAATCATTACAATTCAATTCTGGAGAGCAAATAAAGCATACTGTTTAAAGCGAAGTAAATCTTTTGTGGTACTTACATTTTTCCTGAAACTATATTGTATATCTTTAAGGCTACCCCTTTTTTATATATCATAGTTAAGTCTTTTTTCAAAAAGTTGTTCATATACTTTCCCTAAAAATTGGAGCAAAGTTATGAACCGCTGGTCTTCCAGTTTTGAATTGTCCTTTCCTGGTTTTGGGATCATAATTACCTGGCCCCTTTTCCATGCACTTGGAAAATATCCATCATTCCAAGCCAAATTGATGATGGAAAGCAACACCATAATCCACTGCTTTGGCAAAGCTTGAACAAACTGTGGATAAATCATATCTTCCCCTGGTGAGGTAGTAGGGAGATTTCTTATTACGCTGTCAATTTCAAAATTAGTAAATGGCTTATTATAAGGGCTCTGAAAATCCTGATTTGCCGTTCTTTTAACTTTAGTTGTCATTCTGGCCACTTCTGTAGCATTTGGATCAGTATTTCCTATGGTCTTATTTAGATAATTAGCACTTGCATTCGCCTTATCTTGATCTGTCAATTGTAATTGATTATTGTACACTACAGGGGGGTTGGATTTTCTGGGTGGGGGTTTACTTTGAATTTGTTTGATGAAAGAATAGACCTTACTTACTGGTTTCTGGAAATCCAAATTTTCAATAAACTCGTCCCAGCTCCTTTTCTTGTCTTGTGAAATCACTCTGTTAAATGCTGCATAAGCTCTTTTTTCCTCGATATACTATTTGGGGTTTCTTGTTACGGGTTAACACTCATTTTTTACTAGTATGTATTTCTTTTTAGTTGCATCGCGATCTTTGTTCCACTATAAACATGAATTTCTTTGTCCCTCATATTTGTCCTTCAGTGAAACAGATTTTGTTGATGCTTCAATTATTATGTCCTGGAAAACCTTCACTTTGTCATCAACATGTTGCTTTCTTTCTACTACAGCCAAAATGTCTTTTTGTTCAAGAAGTTCTTTGAAGTTTCGCCAATCTGCCTTCTTGATTTGAAACTTAGTAATCTTGTTTGTCTCAAATTTATCAGAAACCTCAAACTGACCCTCACACACATTTAATGAAATTAGGGCAATATCGCTAAAAAAAAATATATTTACTAAAGTTAACATAGTTGCTTTTGTCACTACATCTGGGCTAGTGAAAGTAAAATCAATAGTGGTGGAAACACCTGTGATAGGATTTTTTCGGATTTGAAGCACTTTTTGTTAATTAAGCATATATTATTTTCCAGTAACATATCTTCAAGGCTTTTACCTGAAGCATTAATTAAATCACAATTACACCAGACTTTACTATGGGCATTAAAATCCCCTATTAAAACCACCTGTTCTGCATTTGGTATTTTATCAAGTAGTTCATTTATAATGCCACCAATGTCTTTATTATTCCCATTCGAGTTGTAAACATTTATAACATTGAGGATTTTGCCATTTCCCAAATGGAGCTTGCATCCAACTATTTTAACATACTCTTCATAATTGTCACCTAATTCAATATGCACTTCGGTGTAGTGGTATTTTTTGCTAATACCTATCAACACTCCGCCTTTTCCTGTTTCAATTCTGTCTTTCCTCAAAATATTGTATCCCTGGAAACTCATATTTATATAGGGTTTTGGTTAGGTTTCTTGGAGACGTAAGACATCAATACAATTTTTATGGTAAAATTCAACAACAAGATCTTTCTTCTCATTCCTCACTGATTGTGAGTTCCATGATAATATTTTAAGGTCTATATTGTTGTGCTGCTGTCTCATTAATTAAACAAACGCTTCTAATTTCATCTTTGTTTAGCTGTCCAAGCTGCAATTCATGCACAAGGGTACATAATTTGCTTATACGTTCTATTAATGATAGTTCGCTCAATTTAAGCATTTCTGGTCTTAGAAGTAATCCAATTATTAGGGATTTTGCTGCCTTCTGTTCTATTTCTTGCTTCATATTTATTGTAATTTCATTATGAAGTTGATTGAAATAAGAGGTACTCACAGTAAGTTTTTTGTTTGCCACATCTGCATAGCTTCTATAGGTTACTTGGGCTCTCTTAAAACCCATGTGATATTTCTCTGCCACTTGTAGGATTTCTCTATTCTGGATTCTAACGGGACAAGCAAATGATGTAGAAGAATGATTGCCTTTGCAATCGGCACATATATATGATTTGGGCCTTGAGGTACTATCAGTGTTTTTGAGATGGCACATATCAGATGAATGATTTCCTGAGCATCTTAGGCGCGTATGAGCTTGAGCTCAACAAACATCCTGTTTATGGCCATATTTTGACACTTATGGCACTGTAATAATCTCCTGTTATACACCTGGACTTCTCTTTTTCTTCCACAAAACCACACACTTGGGGGAAGACAATTACCTTCAAAAACCACCATTATTGCGTAACTGTCAGATAGCTTTTTTGTTTCTTTGTTGTACCATTTTTGCCGGTGAACTTCTTTTACTTTCATAGGTGATTCCAGACACTCTAGAATCTCTTCATCGGCCATGCTCAGTTGGACTTCTTTTATGATCCCTTGGCTTAATCTCTGCGTAACACTTCCAATAACATTTACTCCTCCAATAATGTTTATTTGTTGGAAAATTTTTGATGATTCTTAATCCATGAGGTATACTGTCATTTTGTCTCTTACTCTGTTTACTTCAAATTCAAATTTTCTAGATTTCAGTACTTCTTTCAGAGATTTCACTATTTGGTAGTCATCAGGCAATTGTTTATTTTCATCACTTACTGTAACATCAATCATTGAAGATAATAATTCGGTCTGTGGTATATCAATGGTTTGATTTTTAAAGGACACTTTCTGAGATGGTATTGATTGGTTTTGGTGTGCATATTGTCTTTTAGCTTGTTGTGGGGCAATTTCACTATTTGGAGAAATGTCTCTGCTTGTAAGTCCTAGGCTGGGGTTCAGTCCCAGTTTTGGCGTTTGCAGGTCTTCTTGAATCAACCCTTCTACTACACAAGGGTTGACAGGTCTCATATCTTCATCACTATCAGATGGTAATGGTGGGTAACTTCCTTCCCCACTTAACACAGAGTACTTATTAGCTAAAGGAATGGGCTGTATCCCTGGCACATTATAATTTGGTGGATAAAACCACTTCCCACTAACTGAACTGGTGCTCTTTGCACCTGCTGGACAATTTGTTGTTGACCATAAAATGCATTTGGGTTATATGAACCTGGTTGCCAGCTTACTGGCACATCATGGGACCATGGAACTATAATTTGGTTCTGACTTACATTATTATTAGCTCCATAAAACTGTGGGGTCATTTGCAAAAATGATTGTCCTTGACCTGTACCACTTCCACCTGCACCATGACCCCCTTGGGGACCAGGTTGAATGTTCATTTCTTCTAGAGCACAAAATTGATTTTCAAAATTTATCCTTCAAAACTTATGAAATGTCATTCTAGTCCCCTGCCTCACAGAAACATTGAAACTTGAAGCAAAAGATTTTATATCCTACAGTTAATCTTTTCTTCCTCCCTTTATACTAAAAAGAAGCATATTTCAAGGCATTCAAATAATGTTTTTTCGTTTAAACAAGGCTTTTTACCTCTACCAGGCTGTGAACATCATGCATAAATCTTTTGAAATTGCTGCTACAAATTGTTCTTATAGATAGAGGTCATCTGGACCGTCCAAGCATTCCGGCCGTCCGTCCAAGCGTTCTGGCCGTCTGTCCAAGCAATCATCCCAACTAAGTTCCATTGATTTTGATTTGAAGTTATGTTAGGCTAGGTTAGGTTGTATTAATATTTTGTATTTTCACCACTGCTCATTAAAAAAAAACGGAATTAACAATGACCGGGATGAACGCTGTCTATAAAAACAATTTATAGCAGCAATTTTGAAAGATTTACGCATTACGTTCACAGCGTGGTAGAAATTGTAATTTTTTTGGAAAAAGAAGGAGAAAAGAGGAAAGACTTGATGATAAAAGCTCTCCTGTTGGATAATATGTTAACTTGGATCATTATACATATTTTAAAGTAAGAATTGTTTTCTTAACATGTTTCCTTATCAGGAGTCACAATTCTAAATTTTTACCAAGGTCTAGTCAATAGAACCGGGATATAAAGTAAAGACTGATTTTCTTACATCCTGTTTCTAATGTACTGTATATGTGCAACCTTACAGCCCAATTGACAGAATAATATACAATAGAAAATTAGTTGTCTTATCAGGGGTAGGTAATCTGTACCTTTAAGTATTACTAATGGGTCAAATCATAGTAAAATCAAACAGACATACCTTGAGGATGGAACTCAATGGCCCTCGTTCTTAAAGCTATAAATTTGATGCCAATTTTTTGAAATGAATCATTGAAAACGAACGTTCACACAGAAACTAAAAGAGTCAAGTCACAAAGAGAAAGACAAGTTGCGAGACATCAGTATTTTTATAACAATGAAATGTGAGAGTCCTAATTCCGGCTATCGAAAAAAATCGCTAAATTTTGTTGCAAATGTACTGAATTTGTACCAGTTTGGCAAAATTGTACCAAATTTTCGACTTAAAGAAAAATGTTACTTAGGCAACAGCACTGCCTAAGTAATAGGTAATGTGGGCATAATGTATTGTTGCTTTTTTTATGACCATGGCACTTCGTACAGAAAGAGTTGTCATTGAGACTTTGAAAAGAGCTCATTCAATTAGAAACATAAAGTTCTAGTGCCCTTTTTTAGAATCAAACGTGATTGGAGGGCAACCAGTCCTCCACCTCCATCCTTTATCCAAAAATATTATATCAATTTTTGAGATAGCCATTTTGTTTGAGTAATAAATGTCCAGCAATTGTGTCTTTACGGATACCCCCCACAGCCCTGACACCAAGCCCTAGAAGTTTTATTTGACTACTCTTAACATTTAAGTTTGTTTCGAAGGGGTAGTCTTATAAGCTTTGCAGAGTTATCATTCCATTGGAAATTGGAAATCTAGTTACATTTATTAGAGCCAAAAGTAACTCCCCCCCATACCCTCTTTTCTCCTAAATGCATCTGATCGAAACTTAAGAAAGCCATTTTGTTCAAAATAATGCAGAGAGCACTTAACAATGCCTTCTGGTTGACACAAACCCTCAGGGCTTGGAGACAAGGGTAGTAAGTTAAGCCGCCCAAGGCATATAAAGTTTTTATTGAAGGGGTGGTTTTATAAAATCTGGAAGAGGCTCATTTGATTAGAAATTAAAAGTTTTAGTTTCCTTTTTTAGATTCAAAAGTGATCGGAGCGTAACAGGCCCCCCCCCCTCCCCTCACACGCGCGCGCTCTTTTTTACCCAAATGTATCTGATCAAAATTTTGATATAGCCATTTTGTTTAAGATTGTTCAAAGAGCATATAGCAATGTCGCAGGGTTGACACAAACACCAAAGCCTAGGGGGCAAGGGTCTTAAGTTATGGCATGAGGGGCGTAAAAAGTTTTTATGGAAGGGGTGATCGTATAAGCCTTGGAGGAGGCTCATTTTTACTGGAAATGGATATTCAACTTCAGAAAGTAAAGCAATATAAAGGTTATGAAAAAGGCATGTGGGTAATGTGATTTAGTTGAAACTTTCAGGACTTGATAAAAGGGATGTCCAACTGACCAAAAGCAATATGTTAATACAACTGGTACTATTAGTTTTAGTGTTATTGTGGTCAATTCTACTACTTGTACCAATACTACTACTGTGACTATTATTGCAACTATGCCTAATGATATGAAGGTGAAATTTCCAGATATATTGAAGTGGAAAGACAAAATCAATTGTAGCCGGCTGTCTGTATACCGGTTGCTAAGGGGACATATCAGCAATATTTTAGGAACAGTTTGATGAGTGAAACCGAAAGTTACAGGGCATGTTGTGGGTGATGTTGATCAACCAAAAGACACTATTTACATCCTAATGCTAATGCTTCTTCTCGCACTGCTGCTACTCTTACTGGTAGTATTATTACTACTGCTATTAAAGCTAAGGCTAAGACTACTAATTCTGCTACTTCGACTGCTGCTACTAAAGCTATTGGTATAAAGGAGAAAGGGTGACAAGTACTGTTAAAAGGGTGACACGGCAATATCTCAAGAACAGCTAAGTTGGATCTTTCAGGGTAAGTTGTGACAGATTTTCAACTAGTCAGAAGGCACTATGTGTATACTATTAATGCTACTGCTGCAATTTCTACAATTAGTAATGGCAAGGATATTAAGGTGAAACTCTTAGGGAAAGATTAAAGGGGGATTTTCAATTAAATTATAAAACTATATGGACGAAGGTTTTTAAAAGGACATGGGTTTTGAAAGCAAAAGCATAGGCAGCGCAGCACTACCATAGTTTGAAAGTAAATATGACGGCACTAGACCTTTAAGATCCTAACCGGTGGTGCTGATCTCCGTTTTGTGGCCCTTCAGCCAAGAGGGGCAATGGGGGGTTTGGGCCAGCCATCCTGTACTTTCACCCACTATTCCTGCTTACCTTCCCCAGATTTCTCCAGGTACCCATTTAGAGCTAGGTTAGATCTGGCTGAGCTTAGAGTGTCACACGACTGACCCTCGTCCCAAACCAAATAACTGGCCACGCCGGGGAACGAACCCGTACCCCTTGGACAAAGAATTTTTGAACCCAGCGCACGTTCACTTAGCCATATTGCTCTCTACCATAGATAGAAATATCTCTGAAACTTTTTAGAACTTATTTGATTTGAAATTAAAAGTTCTAGTGCCTTTCTTAAGAGCCAAAACTGATTGGAGGAAAAGCCCTCTCCCGAAGCCCGTTAATTTTGTGATCACATCCACTCAAAATTTTGATATAACCATTTTCTTTAGCATAGTTGCAAGATCCAGTAACTATGTTTTTAAGGATATTGGGCAGGTCAACTCTCCAGAGATAAGCAATTTGCCCATTATTCCTTAAAACTAGATACTGCTTTAAAACTCAATCAAAAGACACTGTGTATATGTTGGTTGCCAATAAGACATCTCATCAATAACAGTGGAACGGCTGAGGGCATTAACTTGTAACTTTTAGGCTACTATTATTACTATTTCTGCTCTTATAATTTAACTAAATCAAACTATTGTAAGTTTATCCAGGTGGTCAAAGGGCATGGGTATAGTTTTTTTGGAATGATATTAAGTTTTCTTTTTTACATCAACTCGAAAAAGTACAAAACTAAATTAAAAACTGCTAAATTTTTCAGGATTTTCAAATGAGTTAAAAAGGGTGAAAAAAAAAAATCTTCACGAGCATAGAAAAATGAAGTCAATCTATGGTTTCTAATAAAAAAAAATTTATGATTATAATCATTTTCTTTTTTTATGAAAATGACAATGTCAATAGTAAACGAACAAAAAACAATTTAAAAAGATTTTTCCACAAAATAAGTTTTTCAAAGAAGAATAAAGAGCTTTATTAAACCAAAAATGATCAAAATAAAAGTCAAATAAGTGTCAAGGGTAGTACTACCGCAAATTACTATCATTGAAATGCCCGAAACAAACAGAAATGAAAGTAGGACTGACACCAGTCATGCCTTTTAAAGACCAGAACATAATGTTTACTTTACTGAAATGAAATAAATGAATGTGGATTGACAGTTAAATGTTACAAATACTGAAGTCAAAAGCCTACATTTGCTGGAAACGAACTATTTTGCAAATATTTTCTTTTGTATTTAAGACATTGAAAACAAAAATGAAAATTACAGTGAAATAAAATCTTGGAATTGCCAAACTTTCAGCTATTAATTCAATTACATATCAAATATTCAGTTTCATTTATTAGTTGCTGCCAAGGACTGTTCGAGACACCTAAAATTTTCAAGGGAATTACATAACAAATATTTTTTTTTGTACTTATTAATATATTGAAAATAGAAATGAGTCAAATAAAATTTTGAACTGATTAACTTTCAGCAATTTATATCATAATAAATCAAATATTTAGTTTAATTTTATTAGTTCTTTCCAAGACTGTTCAAGACATATATAGTTTTCAGTAAAGCACCAATTACGCAGTAGGCTCTTGACTTTTCCAGTTAGGGAATGGGACAGTAACCAGAATCTTGTTTGTAATAATTAATTTTCATTTTAAGCTTGATTAGCATATTCAATTTAAGTTTTACTCGTTTTATGATTTACTTATCCATTTAAATTTATTAATCAACTGTTGCATGTTTACTTGCTATAATTTTACTTTCCAGTTTATTTAATTTCTGTTCGTTTTGGGTTTCAAATATTCCTAAATAGCAATATCTGCTCGTTTTGAGTTTGAACTATTATAGGAATTTATTTTTGTTGATCTTAAGTTTAATGTGGCCTTTACTTTTCTTTGAAAAACTCCTTTTTCAGATAGTTTTTTTTTTAATTAATTTCTATTAGTTTTTGATTGGCAGGTTATATAGTTAACGATAGCCAAAATTTTAGGGGTTAGAGATTTACATCATTTATCTCATTGCAGGAGAAGTGCCCTAGGAGCTTTCTTTTACATTTCTTTGAATAGCTTCTTTTTTTGGAAATTTTTTTTTTTTTAAATTAAATTCCATTTGATTTTGATTGCCAACTTGTGGTTTATATAATGAATATTCCTTCATTTTTCATGTCTCTAGTGTAAGAATTAAATATCTAATTCTAATTTAATAGTTTATAATTAGTAGCTTTCGGTTTGTTTCGATACTCCCTAACATTCCCTGAAAGTTTCAACTAAATACCATCGGCCCTTCCTGCGACATTTCAAATACGCTATTCTGAAAAACTAGACGAAGATATTATCTTTTGATTGAATATTCTGACCCTTTGCTGCACCTAAGATATTGCATGTATGCTCTGTTGATAACATGGATGCACATAGTGTATTTTAGTACACTATGTGCGATACATGGAACTACTACGACACAACTACCAAATTCACTGAAATCGATGATGAATTGGAACCCAATGAACACGTTAAATCATCAAATGTTCAATTAGTCCAAACTAGTGTGATAAAACTACTGAATCCACATAAATTAGGCAGCTAACAGGAATCAAATACATACGTTAAATCATGCTATATGGAAATAGACGGAAAAGTAACAAATATAGAAAGGGATCACTAAATATAAATCAAAGATATTTGCACCTCAATGGGGGCTCCATTAAAGTGCATTTATAGCAAAAATGTACTCACTAAACTGAGTTCCTTGTTTAGTTGAACAGAAAAAAACTAAAAAAAAAACATCAAAAATTTGTTTATATTATTTTTTGCAATTCATTATTGCACCTCAGTAAAGAACGGAGTTTTTTTATTTTGTGCCCAAAAGCACCAATTGTCTCAAAATAAAAGTGAGAAATTTCATTGACTTAAATTCATCCAAATCCTTCTTTTATAATAGTCTTCAAGTTCCAAAAGCCATACCGCTGTGTCGCATGGCCTTTGAACACCACGCCATAAAAATATTAAAAAGCTGTTCACGCTCAACATAAAAAAATATTATATTTTATATTTAATGATATTTAATAGCCCCAAATCCTCCACTACGTTAGTCTGTGTCTTTTTACTTATTTTGAAATCTCAGTAAACACTCCACGGAGGTTCAAGCACTGTTAAACATATCCTAAGACTTTCAATTTAATATCCTAAGCAGTTCTTCAGATATTGCTGATGTGCCCTTTTGACAATTAGCATAGACATGATTGGTTTTGATTTAGTTCAACATGCCATGAAAGTAGTCATATTTAAATGTAATATCCAGGCGTCAAAAAGCTGTTCACGCTCAACCTAAAAAAAATAGTATATTTTATATTTAATGATATTTAATAGCCCCAAATCCTCCAATACGTTAGTCTGTGTCTTTTTACTTATTTTGAAATCTCAGTAATCACTCCATGGAGGTTCAAGCATTGTTAAACATATCCTAAGAGTTTCAATTTAATATCCTAAGCATTTCTTCAGATATTGCTGATGTGCCCTTTTGAGAATCAGCATAGGCATGATGTGTTTTGATTTAGTTCAACATCCCCTGAAATTAGTCACATTTAAATGTAATGTCCAGGCCTCCAAAAAGTGGGACAGCATAGTAGATATTACTACTTTGCAGTTTTCATGGCCTGGCGATATTTGTCGGCAGATTTTGTCAGAAAATGCTAGTGCTTCCCCTATCCCCAATTTTTTGGAATTTTTCCCCGAGGAATTGTCTTCCCCTCACCCTCCCAAAAAAGTTAGTTCCCTAGAATTAACCTTTCGTCCAGAATCATCACCCCTTGTGACTATCTCTTTAATTAACATAATTGTGTCTCTACTTACCAAAATTTGTGTCTCAATTATTTACTACCTATCAAAAACGAGACAGATATAATTAGAATATAGACCTTCCTTCATATGTTAGTAAAAGCATAATGTTCAAAAGGTCATAATAATTAACCAGATTTTCTTGGGACTTGTAGTAAAGAATTTTATTTGAACCCGTTTATGTTCGGTTTAGTTCTGAACGTTGAAGCAAAGATGACTATTTTGCTATCTGGACCGTGAGTTTTAATTCTTTTTTTATATTCTGTTTAATTTTTGAAGGTCTGTAAATCTAATGCAGTTAGAGTGAAAACTATTTTAAAATGGAAAAGGTATATTTTATGTGACCATTATAAATCAAAGCTTGGTATCTATGCAGAGGGTCGGAGGTCTAATGGTAAATTTGGAAAATATTTTTATTACTGAGCTATGAATTAGGTGAATACACTGTTCTATGCCTTTTTTTTATGTTCTTTCAAAATATAATAGTGGTTTTAATCGAGGTATTATTTCATCATGATCAAGTTAAAAAATAAATTTTAGATCTTTTAAAAATTGCCGTATTTACTTTCAGTTGGTAGCGTCACTCTTGTTTAAACGCGTGTGGCCGTAAACTGAACCAACAGTGATGAAATCAACAACCAGAAAGAAGTAATGGGAAATATATAATTTGGGTTATATATTTGAGCATTGGGGGGTCAAGGGTAGAATATAGTTGAGCTGCAGTAAAAATGTATAAATTACGATTATTCTGCATATTATGATGTAAGAATTGTTTCTTAACATTTTTTCTTTTCAATAGCCCCAGTTCTTGGATCCTACCACGTTGTTGGTCTAAGACGGATAATTTAAGCTTCTGGGAATAAACTCAGAGTTTAAAATGTCTCCCTGGAAGGTGTTTCCAAGCTTTTATCTCTACTCTTTCCATACCTACCTTCCCAAGGCTTAAAAAACTGCATAAATTTTGGAAATAAAACACAGTTTTCTGTGATTTTAATTTGAGCCTGATTTTTTTACTCTTGGTTTTGAACATAATATATTAATAATTGAATGCGTAATGGATTAAAGGTATCGATTCTTTTTTCCTAGAATTCATCCCTTTTTAAAATTTCGTTGAATTTTGCTTTATTTGGTATATCAAAATTAAGTACTTTTCTTTTTTCCTTGAGAATTTTACTTTTCATACCTTTTACCTTGAAATATATACCCCTCTTCCTCCCCTTATAATATCCTCCCCTCAGTTTGTTCAGGCTGTAAAATTTTGGTAGGTTTCTATTCTTGATTGAGTGGTTCAACTGCAATTTAGGATCTTCTTAAAGTCCAGGAAAGCTGCTAAGTAGGCAAACGAAAATCTATGGAATAGATATTCAGCTCAATATAGGGCATTGGGAATTTTTTTAAATACCTAGGTCTACCTCCACAAGTTCTAATGCTAGAAAATTATTAACCCTGTATGAAGGTGTATCAAAGTCAGGGAATAATAGGTCAGTAAAACGGAAGCGACCCCCAAAATATGATTCATAAGAAGTAGAATATTATAGCCAAAAGTAAAATTTTAATTATTAGTTGTAGTTGTTTATATTATTTTTAGATTTATTTTTCATAAACTATTGATCTTTATTTTGTATTCTGCTGCCAGATATCTATGTTTTAGAAACAGATCAGACAGTTTGTGTTAATGAACTGTAAATAAGGAGCAGCTTGACCCGATAGTAACCAAAACTCTTACAAATCAAAAGAGCTGTTTTCGTTTTTGAAGTCTTTTTTTTACCGGTTGATGTCCCTCTACAGAAATACAGCCAACCTCCGATAAAAAAAGGTATTAAATTACTCTCGTAAATTTAACTCGAAAAAAGTAGGTTTGCTACTGGTGTTCGTATTATTTTACGCCAGAAACCCATGATGTTGCCAAGAAAACGTTTAATGATTGATAAAAACGATGTTTCTGAATTGGAAGTTTGCAGATCCTAAGTTCTCTTTTAGAGAACTGTAAAAGCTTAATATATATTTTTTGAGCCGCCACCACAATATAATGCCATTCCTAAAGGCTCACGCTTTTACTGAGCTGTATCTGCAAGACGTCATGGGAATACATTGTCAAAAGTATGGGCAGTATTGTGGACACACCTACTCGCGGCTGCAATGTTAGTTCCACCACTTGGTGCATTGTTAGTTACCCAGTGGCAAAGGCCCGTCTCCTAATGAAACATGTAAGCCTATCATTTAAGTGGCGTTGGATTTCCAAAGAATAAATGAAATTTCTTCCGCACAACCAATCGTCCTTATAAACTGAAATTACATTGAATTGGTGAAGTAGCAGAGCAAATTGGCTCCAAGACGCCCCGTGTTCCGCTTAATTTATGAACACCATTATGTCTTATGTTCTCATTAAAACCATTATGCAATCCATATCTTTAACGTTTCAAGACGAATATATGGTTAATCTTAGGAATGGAAAAATTAGAAAACTCGCAATCCTTACCCCGGGGGCTGTCGGGAAGTGGTATTTCTAATCAGAGGAGCCTCCTTCTAAGTTTAAATGAACACCCCGTCCATAAAAACCTCATGTCCCTGGGTGGCATAACTTCAACCCTTAACCCGGGTTCTTGGGAGTTTGTCAACCCTTAAGGCATTATTCTAAAATATTTGAACTATTTTGAGCAAGATGACTATCCCAAATTTAAATTGAATACATTTGGAGAAAGAGGGCGTGGGAACGGGGCTAGTTGCCCTACGATCCCTTTTGACTATTAAAAAAACTAGAACTTTAAATTTACAATCAAATGAGCCTCCTCCAAAGCTTACACAACTACCCCTTCCATAAAAATCTTTCATGCCCCTGGGGCATAGCATAAAACCCTTAACCCCGGGCTTGGTGGGTTACGGTAAACTCGGAAGTACTATTACATGATCTTTTAACTATTTTGACCAAAATAGTTATGTCAAAATTGTAATGTGATGCATTCGGGGATAAGCAGGCGTCAGTAGGCTATTTAGCCTCTGATCACATTTAAATCTTAAAAATAGAACTAAAACTTTCAGTCAAAAGAAACTCCTCCAGAGTTTATTCCACCCCTTCTTAAATAAATTCTTAAATGACCCTGGGTCATAGCTTACAACACTTGCCCCCTTCTGGAGGCATTATAATATGATCTTTGGACAATTTTGGACAAAACACTAATCTCAAAGTTTTGATAGGATACACTTGCAGTAAAAGGCCAGAGGGGGGGGGGGCTACTTTCCCCGATCACTTTTAAGTCTTAAAAAGAGAGCTGAAACTTTAATTTTGCAATCAAGTGAGCCTCCTCCAAAGTTTATAGTGCCATTCCTTCTATTAGAACCTTATATGCCCCCTGGGGTATAAATTACAACTCTTGCTCCCGGGGTCTGGGGGGTTTTGCTCACCTTGGAAGCACTTTTATGTAATCTTTGAACTATTTTGAACAACATGGCTATATCAAACTTTTAATCCTGTGCAATTGGTGAAAGAAAGGCGTAGAGGGCTGGTTGGGCTCTGATCACTTATGACTCTCACAAAGGCAACTAAAACTTTCCATTTCCGATCAAATGAACCTCTTCCAAAGTTTTTACGACAACTCCTTCAATAAAAACCCTATGTACCCCAGGTTATACCCTACAACCTTTATCTCCAGGCTCTGGGGTGTTTTGTCCACCCCGCAGGTATTTCCTTATGATCTTCAGAGAATTTTGAACAAAATAGGAATATCAGAATTTTGGATAGATGTATTTGGAGAAAAGGGCTGGGGAGGGGGCTATTTGCCTTCCAATCATGTTTGACTTTAAAAAAGGGAGCTATAAACTGTCAGTTTCCAATCAAATGAGCCCCCTCCAAAGTTTTTAAGCGCACCATTTCCATAAGAAGCTTAAGAGCCCATGATACATAATTTATAACCCTTAACACCAGGCTCTGGGGGTTATGTTAATGACAGAGGCATTGTTATGTGAAATTTTGATTATTTTTAACAAAATATCTATCTCAAAATTTTGACCGGATGTATTTGAAGAATAGAATACGTGAAGGCGGTGTACTTGTCCTCAGAGCCGTTACGTATGGAGGAGAGGAGGGACCCCTCCCCAATGTTTTTGGTCACTCGGTAAAAAAAAGAAGTTGATAAAATTGGGGTGGTTCGCGCTCCAATTTTTCCAACGCCACTAAAATTCTTTGTTTGGTTCAATGAAGACCACGAAAATACTGATGTGTTATCTACAGAAATATCGAACTTGGTCTGTAAACGCAGCAGTTTTACTGACTCCTGTCGTGATTTTACAGATGGTGCTCCAATTTTCCATTTGGATGAAAATAAATATTATTACAATAGTGACATGATATGTACTGATATCTGAATCTCGGTTGGTAAATACAGCAGTTTTACTGACTCTTGCATTGATTTTACTTATTGTATTCGAAACAGACATTATGCTAATTATTGAAAAAAAAGTTTGTAAAAATGACCTGCCAGTCTGTAAAATCTCTCGCCCCATCCCCTTTCAAAAATTTTGGATAGTAACGACCATGCTTGCCCACCAAATACTTTTGATTCTTAAAGAGGAAACTACAACTTTCAATTTCCAATCAAATGAGCCTCCTGCAAAGTTTATAAGACAGCCCTTTTTATAAAAACCTTATGACTGAATGGATGTATGCATTTTATACCCATCAATGAAAAAAGAAATTGAAATCAAAAAGGCGAACGTAAGACACTAATTCTTCTGACATAAAAAAAATAACCAGAAACAAGCGCAAACTACACCACGGGTGGGACTTGACAAATTATTTAGATCAATTTGCCACATAAGCGCTTCTTCAGGATTGGTAACACCGCACTGGCACGTAATATACCTGTTGCTGTCCATGGTGGTAAACACAGCAAAAACTTAGCACACTTATAGTACAGTGAAATTAATTTCGGTTTATCTGTAGCCGTAAGAATGGGCCAAAATGAGCTAAGATAATTTATTAAATAAGGTTAATCATAAATGACAGCCATTTTTAGACATTCATTTTAAAATCTGCTGATTAGTCACCAAAAGGATTGATATCAATTCAACAATTGATTTGAAGGTTGGTAGATATTATAGTGAAGCAGAAATCAGAAAGTATTTGTGGATGTTGATAGAGTCTGATGATGACTCTGTTTGTATGGTATTATTGTAGGACTGCTGTATGAAGGTGTAACCCTGGTGCTACCTCTATCCTTAACACCAGTTCTTACAAACCTCTCAACGCCAGTTTAGAGGAACAACTGAACTGGAGCTTGTCCGTCTCTTTTTTTTTACCTTTGCTTCTCCCTTGATCAATTATTCTCTTCCCACATATATCTGCTGTTTTTTTCTTTTATCATTAGACAGCAACATGGAAAAAACGACTGAAGGTTAAATTTTGTAAAAAATTAGCCAAAATTTTTAACTGCAGCATATTGTAGCAAATCTCATTATGAGTTGCTAACTGACTTGAATCCATTCAAAGGATATAATTTCTGAAAAAAAAAAAATACTGTAGTTAAATCTCAGTAGAACAAGATGATTTCCTTGGAATAAACACAGGGATTAATTTCTTTAAAATTTTTCATATTTCTTCTTTAGACCCTTGGTAATGAACTTATTTGAAGTCATGGATACATAATTACCATACTAAAACAATAATAGTAACAAAACCTACACTATCTTAAATCCAATACAATCATTAAGGAAATCACTATCTAATTTCACTTTTTTTTTTAATTACTTAAGTTTATGTTACATCGTTACATAAATTGAATTTAGACGAGCTTCCTCATTTTAGCTGTTAAGATTAAAGAAGTTGTCAAGTTGTAAAGATTAAAACGTTCAACTCACCTCTAAAGCTATAATTTAGATTAACGTTTTTTCTTAGATATCTAGTTAGCTTAGAATTATCAAAAACATGGGTATCTACTCTTCTGGTTTTATAGCATAATTTTGCATATGTTGGTTTAGTTTATAATGGCTAGATCTTCAACAAGTAGTCAAAAAAATCATACTTTGAGTAAAATTTTAAGAGCTAAGTTTTAGAGGTTTTGCGAGTTCAGGGTGCTAGTATTGGTTTGAAAATTAATGTTAGGAAGACCAAGTCACTAAGGCTAGGAATAAGTGAAGATGAAAAGGTGACGTTGGGTAATGAAAAGATTGATCAGGTGGGCAGTTTCACTTACCTTGGTAGTATTATTAGTAAAGATGGTGGGAGCAGTGAAGATGTTAAAAATAGAATAGCCAAGGCTCAGGGTGTTTTTTCACAGTTAAAAAAAGTCTGGAAGAATAGGAAGATAAGTCTGCAAACCAAGATTAGAATCTTAGAAGCTACAGTGATGACAGTGGTCAAATATGGCTCTGAAGCATGGACGCTCCGAAAAGCGGATGAAGATTTGCTAGATGTTTTCCAGAGAATTTGCTTAAGGATTGTTCTGGGTACCCGGCTGACAGACCTTATTTCAAACAATAGGCTATGCGAAAAATGTGGTTAAATACCGCTCTCTAGGTCTATAATGAAAGAAAGGTTGAGGTGGTTAGGGCATGTTGTTCGGATGAAGGATGACAGATTGTCGAAGATTGTTCTTTTCGGCCAACCATCTAGGGCTAAACGGAAAGCAGGTCGCCCCCGTCTGGGGTGGGAGGACGTCATAAACAAAGATTTAAAGGAAATGGGAACTTCGTGGGCGGGTGTAAAAAAGGAGGCTTTGAATAGATTGGGGTGGTGGAGGAGCGTGCGTAGCTGTGTTGGCCTCAGGCGGCTTGGTGCTGCGATGAGTTGTTAGTAGTTAGTAGTAGTAGTAGTAAAAGATTACCCTGCTGAAATTTAAAACCTGCTTAAATGACTCCATTCTATAATGAACATTATTTATCTATCTTAAACGACCCCTAAGTGTAGTAGGCATAACTTGATCGGGGGATTGGCCTCTCGAGGGAGCGTTCAGCATTGCTTCACATAATAAAAGTCATATTCCTCAATAGTGAAATATTTCATTTCCAAGAAAATATGCATGGACTTGTTTCGCGAGGGGGAGGGGAAATTTTTAGTTGAAGTGAGGAGGAATCTTATCAAAACAACAACAACACTGAAATTATATGAACAATATAAGGAAATATCAGGAAAATGATGTTAACCACAAGTCTTATGGGTCCCAGGTCTAGAACCCCCATCCTTCCCTGATTATATGCCTGTTTTTTCCTCAAAAAGTCAGAATTGCTAAGAAATACACAAATTGTCACCCAAAGTTTAGCCTAGTAGTTTTACTTCAGTGATTTTTAAATTAATAATAGCTGTGTAATAATCATGTTTGACTTTAATATAATTTAGTTTACATTAAGTGTAATTTAATATAATTTTATTAGTTTAAAGCTCACTTTAAAGAATTTAATCTAATAATCGTTAACGGCTTTATTTATATAGTCGCTTATAACTAATAATAAAATTGTTAGCCAAATACTTTTATTTGCTGTTTTAAGGGCTTTCCGGCAATAGAACAAACAATACAATTTGCACACCGGAACAGGCTTACGTTGACGTAAAAGAAACAAAAGAACTATAAATTTGAAAGAAAGTCAATAATAAAAAGCAAATTCCTTTCAATTTTATGCTTGATGTTAAAACCTTTTTTTTTATTTGGAAAAAAAAAATTCGAATATCCTACCCCTCTCCCCAACATACAGCATGCTTGAGACCCCATGGACACCAAGAACATCTAGCACACCACAAAAATCTCCAATACCTGCCAGATTCTCTTCCCTGTTCCCTGCCCCAGCAAGCACCAGCTCCAGCACCAGCAATAGGCAAGTAAGACCCACAAGCCTACCAGGTATCAAGCAAAACTCCAAGCCATTAGCTCCAGTAGCATCAGCCACAAACCAGGCCACAGAATCAATGCCCATCAACACAGCCAAGGCAATCACCAACCTCATAGCCTACACCATGGTAAGTGCTTTCCTTTCCCAAGCTAAAATGCCCCAAGGACTTAAGGCAGTCATCATGAGAGAACTAGCCACAAAAAACTTCTCTAAAAGCTTAGTACAAACTGCAGAGCTAGATCTAATCACCATCCTAAATAACCATCAAGCTTACCACTATATGGCCAATGTATAAAGTCCAAATCCACAACCAACCATTACAAAACCAGAGCAAAACCACACTGAAGATCCTCCAATGGAACACACGCTCACTATGAAAAGAAAAGCTAGACCAGCTGCTCATGTATATTAAAGTAAAAGATACACATGTTATATGTGTCCAGGAAACCCACCTTGACCAAGAAAGTACACTATGGGTAGAAGGATATGAGCTCTACAGGAAAAAAAAGATCATCTGGCAGGAAAGGAGGGGGTGTGGCTATCCTTGTAAGGAAAGATGTTAAGCACAACTTCATAATACCAAAGGAATACCCTAATGAGGTTGATGTAGTTGGAGTAAAAATAAGTCTTAAAGATAGAGAAACACTAACAATATACTCCTTTTACAATCCCAATGGTAACCAAGAAGCTAAGGAATTCCTTACAGAAATTGCACCTAAGATGATTCATCAGAAAATAATAATAGCAGGAGACTTCAATGCTCATAGCCCCACTTGGGGAGGAAAGAAAACCAACAAGGCGGGCCAATTTTTAGAAAACCTACTAAATGAATTCCCAGAAATGTCAATAGCCACACCACATGGTATGAATACCTATTACGACTGCAAAACTAACCTTTTCTCCACCATTGACCTACAACTAATGCCAAATAAACTATCTAAATACTCAAAAATAAGTACAGTCCCTCACCTACTAACAGACCATTATGCCATACTGGTAGAACTGTATATGAAGAAGAAGAGCACACACCAAAATTTAACAATAACAGGGCAAACTGGACTAAATTTAAAGAAATTCTCAAAAATATTGATTACATGCCAATTCAAGAAAGCCAAGACACAGAATTCTGTACCAAAAGACTAACTACTCATCTTAAAGAAGCTGCAATATCATCAATACCTAGAACTACCAACAAACAATACATAAACAAATCATCAAGGAAGACATCCAAACCATGGTGGAATGACCAGTGTCAAGCCTCATTTACTGCAAAAAGAGATGCAGAAAAGAATTTTAGAAAAAACCCAAACACCAAAACATACATCCGATTTAAACAAGCCTGCGCAGGACTCAGAAGAGACACAAGAAAGGCCAAAGCCCTGACATGGGCTTCCTACTTGGAAAAAATTGACAGATACACACCTGAATAAAAAATACACCAATTTTTAGACAGAATCATGGGAGCAGCAAAAAAGAAGAATAACATTAAGCATCCCTTACTAGTATCTGGTATCCAACTTGAAGATGATAGCAAAAAAGCTGAAGCACTTGCTGACATCTACCAACAGAAGTTTGCCCACAAAGAAGAGTTAAATAAGCAAAGGCACAATGAAAGATTAAATACAGCTTATGAGCTAACACAGCCCTTTAAAACAAATGAATTCCTGCAAGCAGTTAATAAAATGAATCAAAAAGCAAGCCCAGGTGAAGATGAAACCCATATCTCTTGGATATCAAATGCCCCAAGAAACTTCCAAGAAGCTCTTATACATACGTTTAACCTCTGCTACTTACAAGGAGTATTCCCCCAGCAATGGAAACAAGCAATTATAACACCAGTGGCCAAACAAGGGAAACCCAAAGATGACCCACATTCATACAGACCAATTGTATGTTTATCAACCCTTAGTAAGTTGTTTGAGAGAATGCTCTACAACCGTGTCAAGTGGTATACAGACAAATAACATCCTCCCAAAATATCAATCTGGATTCAGAGCTTACTATTCAAATATAGACATCATTTTGAAACTTGTGACAGATGCAGAGGAAACTATGAATGAACGATTAATGCTGGTTGCTGTATCGATTGATTTAGAAGGAGCATATGATAATGCACAAAAAGAAATACTAGGAGAAAGACTCTATGCATTAGGCTTCCCCCAACCAATCAGAAAACTGATTGATAGCTTTCTAGATAATAGAACTTTTAAAGTTAAAGTAAATAGGAAACTATAATCCTCAAGACCTATTGAAAAGGGACTCCCACAGGGAGCTGTACTCAGCTGCTTATTATTCATATTGTATATGACAGCATTAAAAATTGACTCACTACATGGATTTTTTGCAGATGACACTGGAACATGGGCAAAAGTGGAAACGTTTGCTGAAGTTGCAAATAAACTCTAAACTATTTCTAATAGCCTCCAGGACTTTTCTACCAACATGAAACTACCCATATCAGTCCCCAAATCAGTGATCATATATTTCCATAATAGACGAAAAGTAGAATTACAACCAGTTACCCTAGGAAATTCTACAATCCCAACTACCAGTGCAACTAAATACTTTGGAATAATTCTAGACAACAGGCTTACCTTCAAACCTCACATTGACCATATCATACAATCATGCATGAAAAAGATGAGAACTATTCAAAGACTATGTGGTACAACCTGGGGAAGTATGGATAGATCCCTCCTCAAACTCTACACACAGTACATCAGACCAGTAATTGAGTATGGCCTGATTATCTTGCTCAAAACAGCTCTTCAATAAATTAGAATGTGTGCAAAATACAGCAATCCGCCTTGCCACAGGATGTAGAAAAACAACAAAGATTTAATACCTTCTACAAGAAGCAGGGCTTACACCTATTGAAAATAGATACAAACTTTTCACCGTAAGATGCCTGACAAAATTGGAAACAACCCCTCGTCATTTCTTATTACCATAAGCTAGAGCTAGCTAAGTTGAGCTTAAAAACCCCCCGCTGATGTCAGCAATTATGGCCAGGACACAATACCCCATCAAGCAAGACCATGTTAAACTGAAATAGCAAAAGATCCACCATGGATATCAATCACCCCAGAGGTTAAACTAGAATTCCTCCCCCAAAAAAGGGAGAAATTGAATCCCAAACTGCAATCCAACATTTTGGACAGCTCCTAAAATAGGAATATGATGGATATAACCAACTATATGTTGATGGATCATTAAGTGAAGATGGATGTGGAAGTGGGTGCTTTCTAAGAGAGCACAACCTCTGCATTATGGAAAAACATCAGGCAGGGGTCAGCATACTAACAGCTGATGTAGCTGCCATCAATTTGGGCTTAGAGATGCTAATTAAACTGAAACAGAGCAATAAACATATAGTAGTATTCTCTGACTCCAAATCTGCTCTCAATATCCTAACAAACCCTAACTTTGATACACTAGACATAGACTTACATCAAACTAAAGAAAACCTTAGCAGCCTTGGAAGATTAGGCTGTGTTATTAAATTTAAATATATACCTAGTCACCTGGGTATAGAAGGAAATGAAAAAGGACAATATAGCAAAGCAAGGAGCAAAAAGCCAAATGGAACCAGTAAAACCTCTAACTATAAGGGACATAACTAGATTACAACTAAAAACACTACCCAAATTAAAGCCATCAAATCTATCCCCCTTTCCAACCAGGATGCAATCAGTCTGGTTTCATCGCCTGAGTACAAATACAGCTAACTTCAACCACCATTCTTTCTCACATAAAATTAAGCAGCCAAATGGACAAGTTGCCAGTAGCCCATTTTGCAGGTAAGATCAAAGAAGAAACCCCTGAACACATACTGCTGAAATGTAAAATGCTGGAAAGAAAACAAGTGAATCTCCTCAATTTGAAAGTTCAACTAGGACTGAATTCAAACCCTCTGACAAATGTAAAAACTTTGACCCAATCTTCAAAAAGAGATTTTTTCATACATGCTTTCAAACTGTTAATGGATCTAAACCTACAACACTATATATAGCAATCAATTTATGCTGACTTATTGAATTGGGTAAACCCTACTACGATTATACCACATTTTTTACCTTATTAGCTAATCTACATGTTTACATATTCATCCATATTTCGAATATTTATAAGCAGTGTTTACAATTATGCCGTTTATTTTAATAGTAACGTAATTTTTGTGACTAGTGAATTTACCTCAAAAAGCGAAATCCTGTTTAGCTGCAAGTGGAGTATCTAGAGAAGAGGGTCATGAATTAATTCATGAAAAAAGAAGAAATATTCAAAGATTGGGATACATTGTCAACCCAACCCAGAAAGAAGAGGGGCAAATGATATGATGTTCAGGACGCACGCCTCGATTCACTACAGTTGATTGATTGATTGCGTTGCAGTCCCTTTTCTAAAAAAAAAAAAAAACATAAAAAAAAAAATGAAGTTTGGACAGTTTTGTCCAAACTAGCACCTAACACACAATGTTAGAATTGAAAATCAAGTATTTTGCAGTAGGCATCAAGACATGGCTAATTGTAGAAAAAGCCAAGACAGATAGTCCGAGTGATTGAGAGGGAAATCTGGGATAAGCCATTTTTAGGATTGTATAAAAATGATGTTATTTCATTTGTTGATAGATAAGTCTATCTACTATCCATAAATATGTCATTGCTATGTCCACTAGACTTGGTATACAAAATCTGGGACTGAATTTGCTTGGACTCACAGGCGGTGAACAAGTAAAACCTAAGCCAAAAAGGGTTGGCCACTTGTAGTCTACAGGCGGAATACCTTGTCATAGGATTGACAGATGACCATCAAGTCCCCTGAACTTGTAGGCGAACGGTGAAACCTATAGTTTTCCAAGTGTTTGGTTAAATGGCAGGGGTAGACGGTGAGAGTGAGTATGACTCTCTTATTGGACAAATACTTGTGTGTTAGCTTTTGTAAAGGCACGCCTGCCTAGAGTCTCAGGAATCTTGACCAAGAATTTAAAAGTCACATAGGACCAATAGATTGTCTGTAATGAAAGGCAAACAAGGCAAGTCAGCCTATGGTCTTTGGCAAGTTGACCGAGATTTTAGAATTTGACACAGGACCATCAATTTGCTTGGTATGACAGGCAAACAAGCGTTTAAAGCCTAATAATGAGGGCCCAGACTATCTAGTGTCATGCAGGTAAATGACCCAATTTATATAACTGAGACATTTGCACTAACAAAAACTTAATTCAATATTAGTTGGACCAAACTTTGGAGAAGTTTTCCTCCCTTTTTTTGCGCTATAAGCAAACAATACTAAAGAAAGAAAAATAGAAAAAAGTACTCTGTGGGACTAATTCTCATTCTATACAGTAAGTTGCACTTGCGCTTTAGTGTGTTTATGGGGGGAGGGACGCTGGAAAGTTGACAACAGTGGAAGTGTTGCGCAAAGCGAGCAATTGGATAATTTTCGAGTTGGAAAATTTAAAGATTCTGTAAACCATAATGCTTACCCCCCCCCCCCTAATGTGCAAATCTATAGCGCAAATTTATTTCTAAAGTAACGAAGAAACAAAAAAAAACAAAAAACGCTGTGTTCTTGAATTTTACACAGCGTAAGCTTGAGTGAATGGCGCATAATACACAAGTACCAAAAATTCCTTCCCCCTACGGAAATTAAAAAAATAAAACTCAAATAAAATTCTCAAATTTGGAAAACCTTATTTTCCATGGGGGGGTATTTTCCGGGGGGATAGTCGCCGGGGGTGTATTCGCCTAGAACCAGTATATATATAAACCCTTTTTTCTTTTGTGCCAATGTGTAAGCAAAATTTTTACGTAGTTAAAATTTATTAAATTACAAAATTATAGATATACAACCCTTTTTTGAATTTTACCCAGTCTACCCTACCACCTTTTAGTGTTTTGTTCTCAACAGCCCCAACTGTACTTCTTCTTACTGGTTGATTGTTAGTTCCTGTTAAAGCAATAATAAAGAATAAAGAGGCTTAGCAATTTTATAAATTTTAAAATATTTAGGCGAATTTCTATTTTAGGGGCTTTTTGCTATCTCGGAAAGCAGTTGAGTTAAGTGAGATTTGAAAAATTGAAATTTTTGCAAAATGTGGGACTGAGCATAGGCAACGAATAGCTACTATTTGAAAGATAAAGATGGCTTTAAACGATTGTTTGCCTGTTATTTCAAGCAAATTAATGGTTCTATGTCAATTCTAAATTCTTGGTTAACCTTCTTAAGAACATGGGCGGGCGTGCATTGTTTGCCTCTCATTAAAGGCAATCTTAAGTCTTTTGACTGAAGTCCGTTCTTCAGTCAAAAGAAAGGAGAGAAGAAGAGCCAGATAAGACCGGGTAACATTGCTACAGACGCAGAGACGAAATTGTATTACTTTTTGAAACGTTTTTAGTGGAAAGATTACGTAAGCTGTTCATTGAAAGAGAATAAGCATCTGCAAATAAGGTGACATACTGTTAGATAAGGGCCAGTCAAATATCAATTTATCACTCAATTATAAACACTTCACAGCGAAATTAATGAGTGCAATTATAGTCCATTTTTTCACCCTGCTGTGTTTCCAGTAGAAATCACAATAACAATATCATATCCAAATCTGTTTCTCCTGGCCTTTTGGGTAGTTTTGCACTACGTTAACTATAAATCACCGTAAAATATGTTAGTATAATATTTAAAATATGTAAAACAGGTAAAGTACCAGTTTTAAGGGGGTCCGTAGAATTACGGTAAAATACCCAATTTAACCAATTACAACACTAGAACAAACCAATATTTATTTTTTCTTTACTTCTGCATTGGTTTCCCCAAGGATATATAATCACTCAAAGGGACATCCTCCCCTTATCTCTTGAGTAGGAATCCTGGTGACAATCATAGTTTTAACTGTTTACTTCTCTGAGGACAGACCAATAACTACATATATCTTTGTTCACTGTTTCTATCGAAATGATAAACAAAGAGATTTTAAGGAAAGGTGAGAAAACATTATAAGAAGAAAAAAATGGATTTTACTGGGGTATTCACTCGAACATGGAAACATATAGTGATTAATTTGGAGAGGGTTAGTCATAGCCAAAGGAAGTAAAAATTTAAAAAAAAAAAAGCAAAAGAAAATCAATGAACAAATCAACAAAAATATTCCAAAAATCAATTTTTGAACTGAAAAAAAAAAAAAAAAATAGAAATTAGTAGCTACAAAACAAAGGAATGGTTTACAATAGGGTTCAGCAAGACCACAGAAGCTGTTATTGTAGACTACAAACTAGCGGGCTTTTTCTGAGAATGGGTTGTTATATGATAATTAAGATTTGATTTAGAATAATTTTCTCTCTTGCATATAACATGCTTAAATGGCTTCACCCCGGTGTGCACTCTTTTGTGCGTAATCAAATGGGTTGACTGAGTGAAAGTTGTCTTACATATGTCACATTTAAAGGGTTTCTCCCCAGTGTGCACTCTTTGGTGACGAGTCAAACCGCTTGACTCAGAAAAAGTTTTCTCACATGTATCACACTTAAATGGTTTCTCACCAGTATGTACTCTTTGGTGGTTAATAAAACTGCTTGACACAGAAAAAATTTTCTCACATATATCACACTTAAATGTTTTCTCACCAGTATGTACTCTTTGGTGCGCAATCAAACTGCTTGACACAGAAAAAGTTTTCTCACATATATCACACTTATACGGCTTCTCACCAGTGTGTACTCTTTGATGCGTAATCAAACTGCCTGACTGACTAAAATATTTCTTACATATATCACACTTAAACGGTTTCTCACCGTTGTGTACTCTTTGATGCCGAATCAAGCTACCTGCCTCAGAAAAGTCTTTATTACATATATTGTATTACGGTAATCACCTGGCAAAAAAAAAAAAAAAAAAAAAAAAAAAAAAAAAAAAAAAAAAAAAAAACTGTCTTCCTGCTTTAGTAACTGAAATAAATGAGCACTTGAACAAGGTCTAGACCCTACTCATCCATCCAGTTCCCCAGGACAAAACAATATAACCAATCCGACAGTCCGAAAATCAAGTCCAAAATAGAGCAAAATCAGCATCAATAAGCATACGTCTATGTTCCAAAACCAAGCTATAGCACCTTAAATCTACAAAAACATTATATTCCCAAGGTGATCACCATATATTGGGGCTCGTCAGATGAAAACTCATTGCCTAAATGGGTTTCGGCGCTTAAATTTCATTACCCAGGCAATTGAGCGTGCCATGCCATAATCTGGCATACCCCTATATAGTGCAACCAATGGAATAAACATAAACAAAACCCAAAACATCCAAAAAATAAAAATATATACCCCAGAAAACTTTTTTTCAAACATTCTTAACCAACCTTCAAATAACACTGAGAGCCGAACTTCAACCGATTTAAATACAAACAAATAAATAACACTAGTCCTCCACCCGGAACAATTTCACTTTCACTCAAATTCTAAGAATTAAATTCCGAATATTCCACCATAATCTTTACCACAAGTGTCGCAATCCAACCCTCAACAACCGGGAAGATAAACCAGTTCCATCAACCAGTCACCGTAAAATATCATTCAAGATATCTTGATAACTTTTATTATACTTATGTAAAAGCTGATTATCCTTAAAACAAAGCTTTTTAAATTGCCAAGCAAGTTTATTGGCGGAAAACCCTCTTATGATTAGCTTCTTGCTAAGTAACATACATCTACTTCTAAAATCAATGTAATTAGTACAAATTCTTGCATATCTAAATAGTTGGGGAAAATACGATGAATATGTTACATTTGAATGAATATTACTTTTTGGAAACGGAAAATTAACTATTTCAAAATTAAAATCGTCTGTTTTATTGTATATCTTAAAATTTATTGTATTATTAGGTATCACATTAATCTCTAAATCTAGAAAATGGTCATATGTGCCATTTCCATTACTGGATTCCAGCTTTAACTCTGGTGGATATATTTGAATTGCAATCTCTAAAAAATTTGAACAATTTATCACCAGAAGGTCATCTATATATCTTTTATTATTTGAGAGCAAATACTTTATATTACTTGGATTCTTTTTATCCGTCATATAATCGTATTCTAAATAATTTAGAAATAGGTCCGCTATAACTGGACTGGCATTACCCCATAGAGGAATTCCATTACATTGATAATATAGATTGCCGTTAAATTTTATATAAGTATTAAATAGAACAAATTCTAGTATATCAAAAATCATATCTAGGCTATAACATCTTGAGCTAGTTGTACTATTAAAATAATTAGTCCATCTCGCCTTCTTATTATACACATCCATTTTTAAAAACGGCAAATTAGACAAAAGAAAAGCTTTCTTAATAATCTTTTTTAAATTTATAAATACTAAATTAATGGGTAAATTTGTATATAATGTAGTGAAATCAAACGAGTCCACTCTTTTGGCTGAAACTAAAGCAAGAGAGTCTATTACTTGCAGCGAATTATTAACACTCCAGTATGGATTAAAATTAGAAAATTTTTTAATTCCCGAACAATATGCCTCAAACTTATTTTTGATTTCTCCTAAAATACACGACAAGTCAGTAGCCGCAACTCTGGTCGGGCACCTTGCTGCCCCCGCAATAAAGCGTGGTTTCGGGGGATTTTTATGAAATTTTGCCGTCCAATATAAAAACGGAAAACTTTTATCATTATCATTAACTTTAATATTAAATTTTTTAAAAAGTATATCCTCTATTCCAATCAATAGACTATTATTAACATCTTGAACCTTTTTATATGTATTTGTTGTACTAAGCTCCTTTGTTAAAACATCACAATAAAGCTTCTGACAAATTATTGCAAAATTATTATTCGCTTTATCAATGGGTAAAATTACAAAATCCCTCTTTATATTATCAATTGCTTGTTTTATCTTAGAATTACAAAAAACAACATCATTATCATGCTTATTTGTCCTCTTATATATCTTATTTCTAACCTTATTAATAATTAAATTTTTCCAATTCTGAAAACTATTTTTATTAATTTTCTCTTTTTTGCACCAATTATCAATAAATATTTTGAGATTATTGTTTAACCCTCTAAGCAGATTCGAGGGTTTTAGATGATTTGAAAGACGGAATTTAGCCACCATTTTCATTATATTCTTCAGTTCAATTTGCTTAATTATTTTTAAATCACCTTTAATAATATGCTCGTAAGTTGGAATAACAAACGATAACAATTGGTCACACAAATAGGTTTCCAATTACTATCCGTGTCAAAATTCCTAAGTATTAAATTATAATTAAAAATCATTTGTCCAATCAAATGGCTTGACTCAGAAAAAGCTTTCTCACATATATCGCACATAAACTGTTTATCACCAGTATGTATTCTTTGGTGCGTAATCAAATGGCCTGACTGAGAAAAAGTTTTCTCACAGACCTCACATTTAAACGGTTTCTCATCAGTGTGTATTCTTTGGTGCTGAATGAAAATGCTTGACTTAGAAAAGCTCTTGTCACATACATCACAAATATATCGCTTTATCTTTATATGTTTTTTTCCAGTCTTTTCAATGTTTTGTGTTTTTTACGGCGTAAGGAACTATTCAAATACATCTTATGATTGTCCAAGTTTTTTGCTTCTAAATCCACTTCGAATGAATCAATAGCCTTCTCTGTCAGTTTCTTCACCTTCACGATTGGTTTTGGGCCAGAGACTTTTGGTTGATCCACACCATCAGAACTGCACACAGTAGAATGAATTATTTCTATTGTAAAAAATTATTTTATTAAAATTAAATAAGGTGTAAATGATTCAATAATTTGACATCATAGCATTACAAATGAAAGGTGAACATTCTACAACTGTTACCTGTTTTGCATCTACATAACCTACCACTTTCGAATGAAACAAAAATGAAAAAACTAAATTTGAAATTAGTTTCACTTCATAGAAGATTAGAATAATAATAAAACAAATCTTTATCAGCTTTAAAACTTAAGTCATACGGGATTTAAAATTTTTTTGAAAGGTTTTAACGAATGATTTGCTTTTCTACCCCTCTCCCCTAGTTGAACTTGTATTAAACTTGTATCAAAATTTCACTTGAACACTATTTCAACGGCAACATTCCATAAATTAGGAAGGCCATTGTATCAATAAACTCGTAGACAGCAGAAAATAATTATGTAGTTCAAAAAACGGGGATCTACAGGGAAAAGTGCCCCCCTTTCCCCCTTTCACCGTCATTTCTGAGCAAACTTAGGTTTAAACTAAATTGATGTTCAGCTTTCGCTTTTAGCCTACAAACATTTTTGTAGACTGAAATGTTTTATTTTTATTTCTTTCACGTTAATGATTTTCACTTATTTAGAAATTCCTTTAAAGGAACAGTTTTTTTAGCATTGCTATCATCATGATGATGAATATCAACAAGATCATAAAAGAGACACAGTTGCTCACAAGCAAGTTCTAAGCACAGTCTAATAACACACAAAAATTAGCTTTAAATATGCATATTCTCTTTAGCTATTGTTAAGTCCTTTAGCCAGTTTGCTAAAATTATCTTTCTAGAACTGCAAATTTTTGACAGTCAACTTATTTAAAATCACAATTACACCAGGATCGTAACATGGTTTTACTTACTTTTCACACGATCGTCTAAAAACCAAGTGCAATCCAAGTGCCACCCGAATTGAAAAATAGTTTCAGAGATGCAATTTTCATTTCACATACTTTTTTCTAATAGTTATTTCTAGGGATTTTGCAGTAGTTTTCTTTTGTGTTGTCTATTCAGATACTAGTCAAAGAGGTCACGTCTAAAGTTACTCCTAAAAGATTTAATAGACTTTTGCATTGTAAACCTTTGAAAATTTGACAGCCATAAAGACGAATTTGACCTAAAAAGCAAAATGAGAGGACGCAAAGTCTAGCACATGATTTAATAGCACTTGCAGTCAAGCGACTTTTGCGGCAAGAACGACAAGATAAACGGGCAAATACTCGAGAAGAAAAAAAGGTAAACGACTAAATAATAATAATAAAAAAATACTATGAAAGAAACATAAACTGCTGACAGATTGTAGGTAGTTTTAAAAACAGAAAAATTTATTCAGATAATACTTTGGATAAAGATAACTCCTACTTAACGATTGGTTTTACACTATTCGATTGGTTTTTACACGATCGAATGCGATCGTGGCCCTTAAACTTAGTCTTTAGAATTGGTGGCTTAGTTTTGTCATAGACCTTTTGAAATATCCTCCATAGCTTCTATTTTGATTGAATGTAAGTTGACTTGAACTTACGATACTTCCCACTCTAGAAAATTTCACTTACTTTGTTAACAATTTACTCATCTCTGGATTATTAAAATTCGATTGACAAAAGTAGAAGTTTGAATGGGGGAAACACAATTTTGGCTGGCTCAATTCTATTATCTCAAATCTTTTATTGAAGATATTTAGAATAGCTTGACAAATAAAATAAAATAAAAATTAAGCCCTTATTCCCATTTTAGGTGTATTCGTAACTGATACCTCACTTTTTTAATATTTTTACTTTGATTGGTATAAAATTATGAAGTTTTTCGGTGAGTTAACACCGAAATACCACATTTTCACCAGTGTTGTCATCTGGACATGTGAAAATAAACAGGCAAAATTACTTGATTAAATTTGACAATGCACAAAAATTTAATAATTATTACTGAAATCTTGCACACATTTACTGTTATTTATTGTCTAACCTATTCTTTGCTTCTTAACTGTCATTTGCTCGTAAGGTGTAATTCTTTTTCAAAATTGCTCTGTAACTAATTTCTTTCTTTCGCAGGACATGAGAATTGACGTCCACCTTTAAAAGATAAAATAAACTAAAATATCAAAATTGTACAAATATTTACAGGCTTTTGGCACTAGGCCCGACATACCATTTTCTATCAAACTTCCAATTTTTTAAATAATTTCGATCCTTTTCTTAGGAACAAACGCGCAAAAAACGCACCCTGGGGGTCCATAATAGAAACTGGGGCCCCCACTCCCGGGGCCGTAAATACAGACGGAGGAGGAAGAAGGCCCCTCTAATGTATACTCAGCAGGGTCCACTGACGTAGGGACACGTCCCGTGAGTTACATACCTTCCCCCAGCAATGGGTTAAATTGCATGTTGACGCAGAACACCATCGTGGGAGGATCCTCGATAGAACAACTGCGGCAGGGCGTAAGATCCAGGTCTCTGGACAAAGGCCTCTGCAGAGGGCTAGCTTGACCCTGGTGGGTTACCCGCAAGACTGGGGACCAACTCTATTCCCACTTGAGGAGTGGCACCATTCGACGAAATTATATCCTAGTAAACGACAAAGCATTCGCATGAGATTCTGACTAATGGATAATTGTTACGGGCTTTGTCTGTTTTGATGGGTGTTTTCGGGCTAAAAAGTTATATTTTCGTATTAAGGTTTATGTAAACTATGCATGTTTTTGACCATTTTTAAATAAACCGCGTGCCGTCTTCAATTTTCGACTGAAGATGACAATTTTAGTACTATTCGATAGCTGAGACTTAGATTTATGAATTCACCGAGTTATATTTTTGAAATATGAGTAAATTTTTTTTTTAGAGAGAAAAATTCTTTTTAGAAACAGAGAATTTTGTGACTAATTTGAGGCTACTATTCTGACGGGCTAAACAATGTATTTGTATCATATTGTTCATTAGCTTCAGATCTATGCAGTCACCGCGGCAGATTTCTTATATTACTTAGACGTTTCTGTAGAAAATAACGCAAACTTTCAACAAAACGCAAAAAATGTTAAATTGTTACAAAAATAGATGGACTTCGCTTCGCTATTTCTCATTCAAAGAATAAAGGGCGGATCCTTTCGGAAGGCTGTTTGAAATGCATTTAAAGTGGGCGGCTACCGTTTTGTCTACCTGTCTAGTCTAGAAACACCAATTTTACAATCAGACAAGACAAAAAGTTCTCGGCTAGGGTGATTTGAATATTCTTTTCTGTGTATCGGACTGTGTGATTGATTATGGGAAATAAAAACGGAGGAAAGAAGCTGAAGCGAAACTCAGGACAGTTCAAAAAGTAAGTAATATTTTTTATTTGCATTTGTTCTGTTTCTATCTAATCTTGGATATCCAATTCGATGCATTTTCTTTATAGAACAAAAGGAGTTATTTCTTTTGGTATTATTTTGTTCAAAGTTGCTTACAAATCTCAATCTAATTTATTTATGTACGTTACATTAATCTATGTACATTTGTTTCTAATCCACACTAAGTATGCAAATGAAAATGTAGCATGAAGAAGATAAAATTATCTTCATATCCGTTCATTTGACCGAATTACGGGTAAACTTTTGAAATTTAGCTTGCGAAAAAATAAATATACTCATAAATTTGCCATTCGCGCTTTTTCCAAGCATTGTTGGATCCAGGGGGGGGGGAGGGTGAGGGGGGCGCCCCCCCAGCGTAAACTAAAGGAGTGGAATTTAATTAAATAAACCAAGTTTGCGTTAATTAAACTTGGTCCTAACGCGCGTTTATCGGATCAACCTATTTTGCCCCCCTAATTTTTTTATCGGATCAACCTATTTTGCGCCCCTCCCCCTAAAAAATCCTGGATCCGCCCCCGGTTCCAAGTAATAATCACTACAGTTACAATGGAACTAATAGCTAGACTGGCTACAGGTATAGTTGAAAAACTAATTTTGTAGGTATAGTTTTCTCCCTTATTTTTCATCAACACTTGGTTCGTAACCCGATGAAAAATTTTTGGCTAAGATTTCAATACAATTACTAGATAAAATGTTATTTTAAAGGACACTTCAAAATATGGGTAATAATGGAAGGAAACATCATACTCTGATTAATAGAAACAAACCGCAATTATTAAGTGACAATTTCTTAGTTATAGTTGTTTATATATGTTAGAATTGGTGGCCAGCGTGTACCCCCGCGGAAAATACCCCCTCCCCCGTGGAAAATGAGGCTTTTCAAATTTGAGAATTTATTTGAGTTTTTTTTTCCGTAGAGGGGAGGAATGGTACTTGTGTATTATGCGCCACTCACTCAAGTTTACGCTGTGTGAAACTCGAGAACAAATCAGTTTCTACGTTGGTTTCTTTCAGCTTAGTGCGAGACAAGACAAGGACAAGTGACATAATAGATGGGAAATATATAATTTGGGCTAAATATTTGCACATAAGGGGGAGGAGGTAAAGAATTTGGACCGTTTTAATTAATAAAACAATTCTTAATTAAAAATATTAATAGCAATTTTACATAAATTTTTTTGTCGTCATCACCGCTAAAAATAACCCCCCCCCCCCCCAATGTGAAAATATTTAGTCCAAATTTGTTTGTAAAATAACGAAGAAACTAACAAATAAACTGACTTCTACTCAAGTATTACGCAACGTAAACTTGAGTGAGTGGTGTACCAGAATTTTTCATGGAGAGAGAGCCGGATTTCCCGGTATTATTTGAAAACGATCAGAAATTAAATTAAAAAAAACAAGCTTTTTCAACTGAAAATAAGGAGCAACATCAAAATTTAAAACAAACTGAAATTATTACGTATATTGCAGGGGTTGCCTCCTCCTTAAGACCTCACTCTTTACGCAATTTTTTCTTATAGAAAAATTCTAGTTAAACGGCCATTGTGTTTCAGGAATCGTTATTAGAATTAGGACAAAAAGTCAAAATTTGAGCGCAAAGAGCAAGGTCAGGGGGACGGGGTAACTCCTTTCATACCTCGTGACACGGGCGAGGGGTATTTTCTCCGAGGGGTATTTTCCGCGAGGGGGGTAGATTTTCCACGGTGGGGGTATTTTCTGGGGTGGTATTTTCTGCGGGAGGGGTATTTTCCGGGGGGTTAAATGCCTAGAACCGATAGAATTATACTCTTAAGAAACACTATATTGTTATAAATACGATCATGATACATGGAAAAGTAAATTACATAGTACTACTGTTATTCTATTATGACTTTTCCTCAAAATGTTATCAGCAACATTAGCCGCAATCCCCCCTCTATTACAGAGCTGTCCCTGAGGTTGCGGGTCACCCGGGAAAAATTAAGGTACTTGTTAAATATTCATAACACACTCACATCTCAATTGTGTGCTGGATATTTAACAAGTACAAAAATTAATTACAGTGCCCCCCTCCCGACTCAAATAAAAGCAAAAAAGCCGAATCAAAGTGAAAAATTCGATCAAAGTAGGCAATCCTCCGGACGCCTCCTTCCTTGATGTAGCGCCGGGGGCAGCTGACCCTGTTGCCCCACCCCTAAGAATGGATATGTTCTTTTTTTCTAACCTAGTCTGTTTTTAACCTAACCTGGATTGAATGAGGGTAGAATTACAAGGAAACCCTGGCATAAGCTTATTCTCTAGGCTCCTATTTTTATCTTGCAGAAAAACTAAAAGTATTGGTGTAAATACTTCAAATAAAAAGGGAAATGTTGGTTCAGCAGACCCTATACCACCTGCCCAGAAAAATGCCCATTTTGTTGAAACAGGCGCTTCAGCCGAATGTGACTCCAGACTTCCACCCCCGTACAAAAATATGCAAACTTGGCTGCAACATGGTCTGTACCAATCCTAGAGCCTACATCTTCTTCCGATCAAGGTTTATATGGGCAATTAGATGCAGATGGCCGGAAGAAGTTGGATGAAATACAAAAAGAGCAAGAAAAGGCAGCTATTCACGGTTTCAAAACCTTTCAAGGACCGGGGAAGCTGAGTGAAGACAAAAACCTTAAGGATCTGCTCAACGAAAATTATATCGTTAACATATATCACTTCGCTACGGAATTGCTCAAGATAAATAATCACTAGTAAGTATTTTTTCAATACCACCGATTGAACTAATTTAATGGAACTTACAGGTATACAAATTATAAGTAAAAATAGCGAACTAAGATAAAGATTAATTTGTTAAAAGTTTAAAATCCGGCAGTTTTTGGTCTTGCAGGACTCTAAGATTCACCATGGTGGGATCACAACTAAAACAAACTCTGTGTAAAGTTTAAGTCACAATTGAGGATTATGTGATTTTTAGCTGAGCCTTTTTAGGTCTTTTTCCGATTATCTCACCTTCCCTGAGATTCAATTCACAATTGATGTCCTTTTTTGATGAACTCTAAGAATATTTATTCTGATTTTTTTCGTAAGAGCTAGCCCAATATTAATAGGCAATTTAATTATTTTACAAAGAAAAACTTATTGAATTATGGCTCTTTACTTACATTAGAAAAACTTGTTTTGCAGAACAGTTATCGAATTCTTTGTGGAAAAAGCAAGCAATATGCAAAAAAATGTGTAAGACACAGCTAAAATTAAAAAAAAGTTCCAAGTGTATTTAAACTTCGGAATATTCGTGCACAAGATCCTGTACATAGTAGGGACTGCATAGTGAAGGTACTATTACCTATAAAGGGCAAAAGTAATTATTGAATTGTTCAGGCTTTTTTTTTCTATCTTTCATTAGTCTTCTTTTTCCATTTTTTTTATCTTGTGCCAAACTACTGAAAAAGGTACACTTTTCGTAAAGTATACACACGTTTTACTATGTTGACTTTACTGGAAAATAAACAGTTTATCGTAGAGAGCTGCTGTAAATAAGGAGCAGCTTGAACCAACAGTAACCAAAATTCTAAATGATACATCACAAGAAATGTATTTTAAGCGGATTCCAAATGAATGAAATTAGTTTAGTTTAGTCTTACCAATAAAAATTGTTTGTTGTTTGGGAATATACTGAAACTTTTTGGGAGCGAGGAAGAAGATTTTACATTGTAAATATTTCATGAATAATTTTCAGCGAGGATGGTATTGTTCAGGAGGTTTTTTTTTACCCCGGAGTAATTTTTAAATTCAAATTATCTAATTGGTGAAATTGAATAAAAGTGTTGAGTGACGGTTTATGATCCATGATTATACACCCAGGAAGAACTAATTTTTCATGGGATAATTCACTCAGGGGGGGGGGAGAGATGGGCCAGGATTTATTGAAAATGATCAGAGAGTAAATTTAAAAAAAAAATATTTTTTTTGCTAATAATAAGAATTAAAATTATAACTTAAAGGGATAAGAAAATATTACGTACATGAGGGGGCTGCCAACACTCCTTAATCACTAGTTTTTTATTGTAAAAAAATATCTTGTTTTAAAAATAAAAAACATTTTATTCCAATTCAATGGAGAGTGGGTTTCAGAAATTAATATTTAAGAATTTTGGTAAGAAGTCAAATTTGAGGGTAAAGAGCGAGGAATTGAGGAGGGGTAGCTCCCTCATGTTCGGAATAATTTATGTTCGCTTTGTTTTTATACTGCTGCTTACTTTCGCTTTGAAAAAAAAGTTTTTTTATTTGATGATAAATAGAAATTAAAAATAACATTTAAAAAAAATAATTATAATATCCGTTTCATTTAACCTTCCACCCTCCCTTTCTTCTTATATAGCAGCGAAAGATTTTAGATTAAAAAAAAAGAGAAGCTCAATTACTCTTTCTTTCTAGCTGTGAAAAAGGCGATCCTGGGAGGCCTAAAATACAAAAAATAGGAAAAATCGGTCTTCTCCGAATTTATTTTGAATGCAGTGGCTGCAGAAAAAAATTCACGTTGACGAATGAGCCAACAGCATCAACAGTAACTGTGAATCTTGACCATCCAATATGTGTGACAAGTGATGAAGGTGATCGATCCTACGTCACAAGTACTATATCAAAACCGATATCAAACAACCTTACGAAGGCAGTCTGGGGAGCTATTTCCGCTGGAATTGGTCAGTTCCCATTAGAAGAAGTTTTTGCTCTAATGGACCTTCCAGTTGTGTTAAAAAATATCTTCAGGAAAATCGAAACTTTGTTTGGACAGGTAAGGGTCCGTCAATGCTCCGTATATATGATTTGTATATCTTCTGAAACTCCAGAATCCCACCTTCACCTTGCTTACGCCTCTCGTCTCCTCTTTCTCCACAATCTAAATCTTTCCACATAAAAGTTATCAGTTCCTCGGTTCTAGCTAATAAAAACAATCAATTTTCATTCCACTATCAGTGTTCATCAAATATTATAAAAGATAAAAGTTTCTTGGCTATAGCTAATAAAAAATAATTAACTTCCGGCCTACTATCAGTGTCTACCCACTAGCATCGATCTTCTAATTGGGAAAATGTCTCCTTATGTATTTTCATTATATTCTTTTTTTATTAAGCTGTTTGAAGCTGATTAGACTTTGATTGAAAATTTAAAGGTCTGGTGCCTCTGCTAATCACTCGACAAAATTATGAGACAGCCAAACTCTTCAAAATGATAAAAAAGCTTCTAATCTGTCATAAAGAAATGAAATTAACTGTTATTCATCTGTTATTATCTCTATGCCTCTCTCTCTCTCTCTCTCTCAAACAGCTCTGTCATCTAGATTCCTAGTAAAGATTTAATTTTTTTTTCACAGAAGCGGAAAGAAGAGCTACTAGACATAACAATTAAGTTGGATGGAAACGCCGCGAAGGAATTGGCTATCTCCGATGGCAGAGTTTCTGATGATGAAGTTCCATACACAAGGGTTATTTTGGATGCTGGATGGGGCAAAAGAACAAAAGGACATGATTACAATGCCAAAGCTGGCCATGCAGTTATTATAGACGCTTATACAAAAAAAGTTTTGTTTGTTAGTTCTAGAAACAAATACTGTTATATTTGCTCTGTTGCCAGAACTAAAAAGATTCTACCACAAGATCACTTATGCTATCTGAACTGGAATGGTTCTTCTTCGGGAATGGAGCAGGACATGATTATAGAGAGTTTTGTACTTAGTGTATCCATGCATGGATTACGGTATCTCGAATTTATTGGGGACGGGGATTCAAGTGTGTATCAACGCATTATAGAGCGTGTGGCCTATGAAAAGGATGTTATAAAACACGAGTGTGCCAACCATGTCACGAAAAATTTCACTCGGGATCTGTACAACCTTGTCAAGAATACGGGCGATTTTTCAAAAATTCTGACCAAAAGCTGCATCTCAAACCTGACTAAGAATCTTCGCGGGGCTATAAAAAAAGAACCGTGAAGATGGTGGAAATACTGAAAAATTAAAATTTCCAACCAAGAATGTACCTTTTCACGTATTTGGTGACCACCAAAACTAGTACTCTGGATGTAAAAAATAGGAGTCAATTGAAGTCAAGTTGGCCAGGGTGCCAGAAGTTGTAATGCTAGCAGTCAATGAAAAAATTGGAAAGGTATTGTGTAAAGCTAGCAACCTTTTGATCGATTCAACTACAAACCTTGCCAAATCTTTTATGAGAGTTGGTGCTAAATTCTTAGGGCATAAACAGGTCTGCCGATCCAAAAGAAATTCGCATGTCGTACGTATCACGGCAGCAGCTCTTGCCACATCGCATGGTAGTGGATGGCATAGTCGTTACTCAAAGATTATATGTACCCATCGTCCGACTAACCTTTTAAACATTATCAAATTGAAATGTGAAAAACTTGCCCGCTGCGCGAGACGACTAATTCCACTATCATTTTAACACAACGGGTGGAGGTATAAAACCCAACTCGCAAGCACTGGTAGCAGCGTGTACGGATTTCTGCCAAAATTTGACTCACAATATGGTTAGAACTGCCAAAAGCCAGATCATCCGTCTTCTGACTTCAAGGAAGTGAAAGAAGCCAACTTAGCAAAAATGACTTCCATCGAATATAAAATCCAGCAGTTACCTAGCATCACAGCTGGACAATCTGATAACCCAAAATGGGTGTCCAAAAGAATGGAGTCAATCTCTAGTAGACGTTTCTATTCCAATTGCGTGCGACGACCTACAACATCCACAGTAAAACTACCTGAAGAAATAGTCACTGGGAAGCAAATACACTGCACATGGCAAATGGAACATGGAATTCATTCTGAACCAGTTGCTATTAAATGCTTCGAGGAAAAAATGGTCATCATTGTTGAAAGATCCGACTGTTTTGGTCTTTTCACTGACCAGAATAGATGGTGGCTTGTAACGTCTCCTGATGGAATAGTTGACGCTGGTATTGTGGAAGTAAAAACAGTCACAACTATTTCTGAAGGTAAAACAATAATATAAGCTGTTCAGCTGAACTTATTAAAAGGCTTTTTTCTTCGTTGGGGCGCTGAGAAAGGTTGTTTAACACTCAAACGGGAGCATAAATACTTCTCCTAAATTAAAAGACATCTTAACATTTCAGATAAAGAGAACTGCTTCCTTGTATTACTTGTTGACCAAGGCAATATTGATATCACTTTAGTTAAGCGTGATGTTTGCTTGTGGAAACCTATTTCAACCAAGCTTGAGCACTTCTAGGGTCAATATTTGTTGACCGAACTTGTTGATCCAAGACTGACACGAAGCATGAAGGTACGTGAGCTTCCCGAGGTTTTGGATGCGTACTCAAGATTAAATGATAGAAAGTGTATGTTGGAGTCTGCCAATGTTGATGAAGAATGCAGGAGCATAACTACCACATTTTCCCTTAGGGGGGGGGGTCCATCTCTGGGGAGTCAAGAGGTATGGGATATTCTTCAGAAGAAAGGGGCGTTTTTTTGTGTAAAACGCAACCCTAAATTTTTTTGAAGATTTCTGAAAACTTGGCTTGGGAAATTATTTTATAATTGATACGGAACAACATATGGAAAAGAGTAAAGGTGGTATTTGTCGCCGCAAGATTTTAATATTATATTTTTCTTCAAAAGGTAACGAAAGAAAAGTATTATTTAGCAAAAATGTTACTTAATTACTTCCAAAGAAATTTCAAAATCGATGGCTTTCAACTAAGGCTGTCATAAATGAGTTGCTGCAGGTAGAAGTAGTGTATTGTGAACAAGTATTTGGGTGGGCGATGGTGAGTTTCATATTGTCACCTTGACCATTAATAATAGAAGTACCTATCCCCCTTCTACTTCCTTCAGCTTTCGGGCCCTCACAGGAGGCTAAATATCACAATTGAACTACATGCTATTCCAACAGCCCCGTGCATCACGTCTTTCAGTTGCAAATGAATCAAAATTGTGTTTGAGCAAATCAAAAAGTATACCCTTTAAATCGTCATTGCTGAAACCTTATAAGGTAAATTACCCCCATCTTGAGTAACTAGAACTAATCAGTTTTTTGTATGGACATCAATGATATATTTTTTCCTTCGTCACTTTGGAGGCACAGGAAGATCAAAGAGGGCTGGGCACATTTAAGAGCTAACTCTTGTTTCTTATCGTTTATATATATATATATATATATATATATATATATATATATATATATATATATATATATATATATATATATATATATATAAATTATGCCCGATAAAGCCTTAATAAAGTGCTATATGATACCCTAAAAGTGCAATTTGGGTGAGATTTCTGGAATAGAAACTGGGCCGGATACTTGGACATCATAGAGAGCTAAATATTGGCTCTTTTATGAACTAATTTCTATATTTAATTGCCTTGAGGTGTCAGCCCCTACTTCTCCCGCGTTAAGCAGGATATACTGCCCCCTCCCACCACCTGAACAATGGCTCCTCTTATCATAATAGGTGATGCAGAAGTAGTTTGCTATCAAAAACTACTTGATATTTGCTATTTTGAATACTCCTCTCAAAATATTGGATTTATAACTTTCTGCAAATAGCGTGCATAACTACGAAAATATGTTCATCTAAATATCATTAAAGGCCACACCCTCTAGTATACTTATCCTCTAATGAAGCAAAGAAGTGTGTTTTTCTCTGAAACGATTTAGCTTTTTTGGAATTGTGAGCTCCTCCCTTATTTTTATAACTTATTATTAGTTCAGGTACTGGTGCATTATACGGGCACTTCTAAAAAGTCAAGTTTGGTTATTGCTAATGCAACAAAATAATACAGGATAAATACATAATAGTTTATAAACAAATTTTAAAGCTTTTAGTCGAAAGCGATTTTGTTTAGTTGATTTTGAGCCCAACATAGCGAATTACAGTTATTTTCAATTTTTTTTGAATGCTGACGGTCACTAAGAAGAAAAAAGGTTTTCTCTGGTCTCTGTGATGACAATGGATAGTAATCGATTGTAATAAGCTACATTGAATACGAGATAAATCGTTCGGACAATTACATCTGTACAAGAGCAAAGTTGATCTTGATTTTCCTTCTTTTTTTGGTTATTCAACAATATTCTAATGAACATAATTATTTATTTTTCTAATAGAATAAACCAGTACATTTCGCTTCAAAGTTACCATTGGATTGTTTACTAAACACTCTTTGATATTTATTTTCTTTTATTATATATTAATTTTATTTTTTTACTTTCTATAATTATAAAAATGTTTCTATCTAAAATGTTATATTGGCTTTGTTATGTCTTATATTATTGATGATAAAACTAGATATGGGCTATGAATAACACTTGTTAGATGAGTGTTGCAAGATTTGCAAACCAATTTCTTGTCTTCTGCTTCTGAATTACGAGCTTGACGCTAAAATCATGTAAAAACCCTTATATCGTTCATAAAACTTGTTTTTTGACGACAAATTCGACTCAGACGTTAAATGTCGTAATTTCGCGTATGCTTATTTCCTAACGAATAGCGCGTAGTTATTCTTAACTCAACTTTTGTCGTATTTTACTACATGTTTTTATTCGGAATTTTCACTGGCACATGATTTCCCCATCCATATACCTTTTCTTCTGGTTTGAATATGAAAAATATCTTTTATGTTATCAAAGAAAAAATCTGGCACGTCTGTTCTTGCAACGCGTCTCTTGTTTCAACCCGTGTAACTGTATTGAACCAACTGTAACGAAACAAAACTGGAAAAAAAAGTTCCGGATGGCAGAATGCTCGGAAAGTATAAAATATGGGTTATTTTATTTGCACATAAGGGGGGCTAGGAATTAAGTATGACGGGGCTCCGGGCCAAACATGTTAGCTACAATTATTCTGCATATTATGAAGTAAGAATTGTTTTCTAACTGCACTTCTTCAGTGAGGTTGGGATAACACATAAGTACGAAACCTCTTTCTGCAACAAGACGAAAGTTATCACCCCACATTTATGTGGCTTATTTGAAATGAAGAGAGATTGGTGCTTAATTCCTAACCTCTCTCCCTAGACCTCACTCCATATTTAGCTAGAGACTAATGGAGAGTGCTAAAATATATAGTGTGAGCTATATGGCACCCCTCCCCCTCTTTTAGGACTGCGTGACTTCCTAGGTACTAATGTATCACTATATAACAGTTCTCTAAAGCTAGGAATACCAATATATAGTTTATAGATAATCCCAAATTGATTGCCTATATAGTTTATAGATAGTCTTAAAGCGATTGTCTATATCATAATATTTGATCCATATTAATTTTGTCCTCTTTGAGGCAAAAAGTACCCGAATTTCTTTATAACCTAGTACATAGAATCTCTATACTAGGGATCTCTGATACGTTGAATTTGATGGTTTGATTATTGTGAATATCGCTTTCCTTTTGTGGGCGTTTATCCCCCTTTTTTTAATTCGCGATGAGTTTGTTGGGGCTCGTAACTTTCGATGATTAACTTGAAAGTTAAAGAAATCGATACTTTTGGAATCAGTATAACCAAACAATTATTTTTTTGTATTTTTTGTTAATGCACTATTTAAGGCGTCTGTCACCACCCTCTCCTGCCTCACTAGCCTACAATAAGAATATGTATCTTGCTAATGTGTTACATTTACTTTGTTGTATATATATTGTGAAAATTCATGGTAAAACTACGATATGAGCTATGAATAAAACTCTTCTCAACGAGTAAATTGTTCGTTAGTTTCACGAATAGTTGGAAACCAATAAGTGTTGCAATCTTTTCTAACCAGTTTCTTGCCATCTTAGGTTTCTGCTTCTTAAATATGAGTTCGACGTTAAAATCAAAAACAAGAAGCGGGGAAATCAAGAAGCGGGAGGCTTTTTTTTTGGGGGGGGGGGGGGTCAAAGAAAACTTCAAAAATGAGTTTATATCATTTTTGGTACGTTTTTACGAGTAAGACGAAATTTCGGGGAGGGGTGGGTCAAACCCGGCAACTCCTCCCACTTGGATACGGCTTTGGTCATTCATTTTTTTTGTCGACAAGCGTGACCTTGATGGGACTCTGGCATAAAATGTAAATATCGTTTATGCTTGGCTCCTTACGGAGTAAACCAGTTTTTACGGTACAAAGGTCATTTTGCCTTTTCGAAAATGTTTTGAAATAAAGAAAAAATATATAACTCTGAAGTACCTACGGTCAACCTCCCTTTACCACATTGTTTGAGGTCTGTACTTCTACATCTGTATATTTTTTAACACAGTAGACAGAATATACCAGTAAGCTTATCGCAGATCATTTCTGGTCTTCGTTCTCGTTGCGAACAAAAAGCTCCTCCCACTTATTTCTGCATTAGCGGGAATGCAGGTTAGTCTATTTCCGATTGCTTCAATGCACTTTGATGGAAACAGACGGATACAGAGTAACCTGCATTCCCACTAATCTGACTTCGCTTATGTCTATATCTGCAAAAACGTTCTCCGGACCACTCGCACCCCGGTCTGGGTTTTTATAATGGGTGAGATAGAGAATGATCATACTGGATTATATATGAACTGTGATTTTTTAAAAAAAGGTTCAGGTTCTGGCGGTCTGGTACGGATATATATGAAATCTTTTATTTTACAACAAATGTTTTGTTTTGTAATAAGAAAGCTATAACCTCACAAAAAGCTTGTCAACAATGCTCTACAAACTTAACCGACGGGGAAAACAACCTAGAGATTATTGACTTTAAAACAAGCATACGACAGAAAAAACGGGTTAAATTTAAATAGAGCAGTGGAAGAAGCTTAATTCAGTTTAAATCCGTCTTTTCTCTCTTTATTTTTTTTTTTGTAAATGGGAAAGCAGTGGAAAATTATAGAAATTATTTTCTTTTGTAACGTTTTTCGATCCCCCTAAAAATTGCTAGCTAACCCGAATCAACCATATTGTGCAAGCATCCTTGAAGGAAAAAACTGGTAATTTGACTATAAAACAATCCTTTCAGATTTACAGCTAAACCTGAAAAAAATACCAGGTGCCAAAAACTGCTCAGCCGTTATTTCTTTCTTTTTTCAATCTCACTTCAAAATCTTATCAGAAAGCCGTCGGCTCAGTACATCGCAGTAAAATTTCCGTAGACCGAAGTTGTCAAACCTACTTGCAAAACAAGAATGAATTACATTGGTTGGCTTTGGTCCGCCCTATATTTTACTTTTGACCAATAAACCACGCCGATTGAAACATATGGGAAATGATAAAGTTGCAAAAAGCGCCACCATAACGGAATAATTTGGATGGAGCCGATCGAAATGAGTCTTTACATAACCGTTAAAGCTATAAAGTAGCTTGTTTTGTATTAAATCTCGAGTTAAGCAGAGTTGTGTTCTATCCTCAGTTATATTGATCATTTTGATGGACTTTGTCTTAAGGAGCACAGGAAAGGCAATGGAAGAACACGAAATTAAATGGGGGAGTATAAATTTCCAGGACATAGATTACGCTGATGATTTAAACATCCTAGTTGAAAGAGTGAGCAAATTGAATGAACTTTTAGGGATTTTGCGAATTCATGGTGCTAGAATAGGTTTAAAAATTAATGTTAAGAACACTAAGTCACTGAGACTAAGAATAAGTGAAAAAAAAGTGACTTTGGGTATCGAAAAAGTCAATCGAGTGGACAGACGGTGGGTGCCTTGATGATGTTTAAAGTAGAATAGCCAAGGCTCAGTGTGCTTTTTCACAGTTGAAAAAAGTTTGGAACAATAGGAAGAAGTGTCTTCAAACCAAGATTAGAATATTGGAAGCTATAATGATGACAGTGGTCAAATATGGTTCTGAACTATGGGCGCTCCGAAAAACGGAGGAAAATTTGCTAGATATTTTCCAGAAAACTTGCCTATGGATTGTTTTGGGTACCTGACCCTGACTGACTGATTGTATTTCAAACGATAGGCTGTAAAAAAAGTAGAGTTTAATCTCGCTTTCTAGGACTAAAATTGAGATGGTTAGGGCACGATCTGCGGATGAAAGTTGACAGATTGCCAAAGATTGTCCTTTTTGATCAACCGTCTAGGGTTAAACAGAAAGCGAATCGTCCGCGGTTTGGGTGGGAGGACCTCATAAGGAAAGATTTAAGGGAAATGGGAATGTCCTGGGAGGGCACAAAGAGGGAGGCTTAGAATAAATTAGGATGGAAAAGGAGCGCGTGCAGCTGTGTTGGCCTTACGCGTTTTGGTGCTTCGGTGAGTCGTTAGTAGTACTAATGGTAGTATTTCACTCTGGAAAAGAATAATCAGCAATTTTACTTGCATCTGATCTTTTGCAAAATTCTGAGTAAGCACGAGAGGAGGTTGACAGTAGAAAGCATAATAACTGACCACAATTTTCTAGTGCTACATTGCACTTTATTTTGGCGCTACCATAGACAAGTTTATAAAAAAAAAGGACAAAGAAATAGACTAAGCATTGGATTTCAAATACGCCATTTGGCCTAGGGTTTAAGATCTCCTTAAAAGATATAATGTTGTGACAAGCTTTCAGATCTTACTTGCATAAAGTGAACAAGACACTTGTATAGCATGATTTATATTTTTTCAAATGTATGGATTCATCGAGTCAGAAATACGAAAGTACTCAGAATTTTCAACAGAGAATTATTTAAACTTGCTAGGAAATTAAATATTTTACATATATTTCATGTTTTCAATACGTTTTTCACTATAAAAATTCAAAGTAAATTTCAAAAATGTACTTGGATGAATGACTAAAACAGACACCCAACTATCAAATGATATCAGGACTGTCGACATTAACAAACACAAATTGCAGAGGGAAAAAACTTTAACAACATACGAGCTACGACCTACACAACCAATGCAGAAATGTATTCTCCTGTTTTCAATAAGGAGGAGAGGTATGCCATTATGCAAATTTTAATTAGATAAGTTTCATTTTAATCTGACGCTATTTTTGATCGGTTTTGAAACATTTTATTTTTTGAATTCTGAAAAAAAAAAGATGTTTAAAAGATAAAATATTAATTTTCTACTAAATTAAAATAAAAAATGTTGCTCTAAATCTGTTTCCATTCTGGCTTTAATATAAGATAAATGTCCACTTTGGTACCTAAATCCGGACTCTGTGTTGGTTTAACTTTTTAGTTACTTAAAAAGGAAGTTTAACTATTTTTAAGTATAATAGCCTCGCAAGGAAAAATGTCTCGCGATTTTTTTGTGCTAAACATCTGAGTTATTTTGACGTGCAACCATATCATTCGAAATGCAAACTTAACTTGCCAAAGACTTTTGGTAATACTATTTAAACGCTATAAAAACACGAAAAATGTGACCTGACATTTAAAAAAAGATTTATATGTAATGCTCTTTTCTTTGTTTAGATATTCCTCATGGTCCTTTGCTATTCCTTTGTCAAACAAATATAATAAAATTCGTCCTTTCTTGCATCTCTGCAAGTTTTGGCAGGGTAATTTCTCTCCACGAATATTTTGACTAGAAAGTCATTAACTGATGTTTTTAATCCTGTAGCTCTATATCAAGTTCTTCTATATTTAGTATGGTTATTATATTTTAGTTCTTCTAATTCTTCAGAAAAAAAACTTTTTTAATTTAGGAAAATTTTTATGTCGACTTTCAAAATTTAATTCTACGTCATCAGCGATACAATAATATAGTATGAACGATCTAATTGTGATAACGAATAAGAAGCAGAAAAAATTAATTTGCTAGGGCCATCGATTTCCCATAGACCGAATTTGGAATTTTTTAAATAATTGAAATTAGAATATTTGTTTTCTTTAGCTGGTTGATATTATTTTTATTATTTCCAATAATTCAATTTTTTTAGATTTCATGCTAGTTTATTTTAAAATTTACAATGTTATACATGAAATGTAATTAAGTATTATTAGTATAATTTAGGTTAGTGTATATTGGCCTGTATTTGTATATATATTTTTTTTATTTATCTGTTTAGTTTGTTCATTTTTATTTATACTTTCCAATTTTGGAGGTTAATAAATGCTTGTAAAATTTACAAAAACTTTCATGTTTGACAAAACATTTGCTTTTCAAACTAAGTTCACAACACTACTAGTTACAAATATACCTTCTTCAATGTTATCCAGATTTTGGGAGTCCGATTCAGACGTTAAACTGGTTGTTCTGGATGCAGTACCCACAGGTAGCTGTTGATGCTCAGATGATAGAATAGAGGTAGAAGTTTCTCTGATCTTTTCAGCGTCAAGTTATTAAATGTCTCAATATAAAAAAAAAAAAATTAAAAACAAAATAAGAGAAAAAAAATAGCAAAATTGGATTCAAACATTATAAATAATTCAAAAATAAATCATGAAACCATCCCAAGATAAAAAAAAACAAGGCTATAAGCGAGGATATTAAAGCATAATATCAGAAACGAAAAAATTTAAGCGTTATAATTTGACGCGCCCATTATAATAGTGTGATAACTAAAAAAAGTTAATATGACTAATAGAAAACCGATTTCACGAATTGGTACTTTATTCATAAATTTTCACATCCAAATGACATCTAATTAATTTTTGGAAATATAAACAACTAGAGCTAACCTATTTATACATACTGAGAACTACGCTTTGGGGACTGGAAACGCAAATTATCAGTGAAAATTATCAGTGCTTCTACCTTTGGCCTTTGGCTTATTGGCTACCTTTTGCTTATTTAAAAAAAGGCAGTAGAACTCTATAGTTTCACAAGCATCTTTTGAGTTTACAATTTAGTCAATGCTAATCTATAGTTTCTGAAGTGCTTTTCAAGAACTTTAATGAGGTGTTATAGAAATATTCAAAACGCCCAAATTCACAGTGGCGAAGGTACCGCTGCACTAAGATCTCATGCATTTATATCATAAAAGCAGGTGTGAGGTTACGACGTTCTTTTTCTATATAAACAAGGTTCTTTCCCACTTGTCTCGTTGTGATCGTTTTTCTGTTTTAATAGCATGAGTCACTCGGATACCACAGTGGGGTAAAATATACTCTTACAACAACTTATTTTAGGGGGAAAGGATGATGATTTGGTGATCACTTATTGCACGCTTGCAAATTATAATCGAAATAAAAGTAGTATTGCCTTTCAATTAGACTATCTAAACTATATTGCGGCAATAGAATTTTCTGAGTGATCTCATTCTATATTTCAAGGTAAAAGATAGTTTTGAATTTGGTCTGTTTTTGCTCACGTGTTGTTTCCTAATCTTGGCATTTAAACTTCATAATCTTGTATTTTCCATGTAATTAAACAAATTTTGCGATTTCCCTAGAATTTTTTTTATAGGTAAGTTTGCAAAGAAAGTTAAAAAAACCTCACATTGGGATGAAACTAGATATATGATTAATGAAAAGGGTGTAAAAATCGAAGTTTGTCACTTAAAAGGTGGGATTCTCCAGAAAATTTTGGGCATTTGAGATTCCCCAGTAATTTTTCTAATTTTATTTAGTCATGGTTGCTTAAAGTTGCATTATGGGATCGACCAAGCTAAACTGTTACTTGATCAGCATTGACGTACCTTGTAGCGAAGAACAGTATTTTTATTTTGAAAACAATAATAAGAATACAAAAACGAATAAGCACAGCTATCTTAAAGTCAAAAAACAGTATTAAACCTATTGTGTGGTGTGTTCTTATTTTTCATTATATAAACTAAAACATATAAACTAAAGTGATACCTCAAAGCTTGTCAAGTTTAAAAAATAATATATTTAAAATATGCTCACATAATTTCATTTGCTTTTATTTTGTTTCAGTTTTTAAATTGTGTATCAAAAATCAGTTTTATTTTCTTAGGGACATGAATTAGTAAAAACATAATTTGTAGAATTTAATGTTTGCTGATTACAAATAAACGAAAGGTTGAAATTGTACCCGTTTCTTTGATTGCCCTTCCGAAACCGAACAGCATCCACTACTCAGTGGTGTAAAAAGCAAGATTGCCGTCAGAATTGGACTCCTTTCTTAGTTTAATGAATGACCACCTTTCCATACCTTAAACTTGACTATTTTAGAAAATAATGGGAATAACACTGTTTAACTTTATAAATATTTTGTGAACATTGAACTTACAACAGAGTTGAACAAATAATAAAACCTGATAAATGATTATATAACGTTCATGATGCCCTGGGATGAAAGTAAATTGATACTATGAGCTCCAGGTTTTTGACTCAAGAGTATGTGGGACTGCAGTTTCGGAGATCAGTTCTCTATCAGTGGCCCTGCCTGCAACTGGTATCTTCTTTTCTATTGAAATTTGGAGGGATCAATATGGCATGTAGTAAATCAATACTTCATCGGAGTGTGTGGGATAATGGAATATGGATAACTTTAGTTGGGCAGGGCGATGCGTGAATTGAGGAATTTCTTTTTTAAAACTAATTTTAAAACGCTATTATTTTCAAATATACCTTCGTCACTGCAATCCAGATCCTGGGAGTCCGACTCAGATGTTAAATTGGACATTCTGGATGTAATACCCAAAGGTTGCTGTTGATGCTCACGTGATAGAGAAGAATTAGAAGTTTCTCTGATCGCTTCGACATCGTCTGGTGAAGCATATGCAGCTTCTATAACAAAACAAATAAAGAGATAGAAAATTATCAAAGTATGATAAAATATTCTCAATAATCAGTACCAAGACATAAAAAACAGACAGCAAATGTGAAAAAATAACAAAATATAAAAACTGAACAAAATCAAGAGTGATAATTTGATAAATACAATTTTCACAAATTAGAATTTTATTCAGATTAAATTGGGGCACTGAATAAAGTGCAGGATTTGGAGTGTGGAATGTTTTTAAGCATGCGGTAAAAAGCTTTGAAAATGTGTTTGAAAGTCTAAAATCATTCCAGTGTATTTAGCTAACTAACGCAAAAGCCTTAAGTTTTAGTAGCTAAAACTAACAAAGGAAAATACCCTCAGATCTTTTGTAGTCTTAATAATTCGGTACTTCAGAAGTATTATATCGTTAACCGTTTTTTCATTTGAAAATACTTATTTTTTCAATTTAATTTCTGATCGTTTTCCAAATAATGCCGGTAAATCTGACTCACCATTCTATGAAAAATTCTCCCACCCCCACAGGAGAAACTTCTATATGGAAAGTTCCTCCCACGAAAGTGCTACAGCTCGATTTGTACTCAATAATCTAAAAATGATTATACCAGTAAAAATAATGAAAATTTGAGTCACAATACTTTTTACAAGTAAACTTTTTGGAGACAATGAAACTTCTAGGAGAAAAAATATCTATATTTTAGAAGCATCTATACTGATTCTTTAGATACAATCAGAATTAAATTCTAAACTAGAGCCCAGGAACTTGTTCTGTACCTGGTCCAGCTGCTTCATGAATAAAAATACTCAAAAATACGGTGTTTCTTTTTTCTCTTTCCTTTCCTACAAGATAAGACTATGAAGGATCAAATCAGCAAATTTTTATTTTGAACAAAATTTGATACGTGTTGATTATCCAGAACACACTCAAGAATTTTGATATAAAAGATGTAAAAAAAATATAGTTCTGCTGTCTGTATTTGGATACATTTAGCTTAGGCTCAGAGGAAAAACTACATGGGACGTATACTTCAGAAGCAACCTGACCTTTCCACTTTCTTCTCTTGGTGCCAACACCTGGAGAGTGCCACCCTACGTGGTCTGCACCACCTGATTATGCCAATGCCATTACTGCGTTGAAGGAGAGTAGCATAGAAGTCTGTAGAAAAAGTTCATGTTCCCTCATTTTATATTATAAAATATCTTCAAAATTTTTTTTTCTACCACAAATACTATTATAAGAAAAATCTCAAAGCTCATATGCAAGCAATTACTTTAAGTAGTTTCATATTTTCGCACCTTTTTTTTTTTTACTAATATTGCTGTTCTTCTTCTTCTTCTTCTAATTCACAGCAGGCGGGCTATTCAGTTGGTACTATTTAGCCCTCTTCTTTTTGCTTTACTCTGTGGGCTACAGAGCTACTGTTTTGGTTGTCTCTTATTTTTTAGATATTGTCAGATATCTTTCAGTAGATCTTTTGACTCAAGGAGTTCAAATATAAGATGATAGATATCAATTTCTGCGCTCTGTGTGCAGGTATAGTTGGCTAGGCTCTTGGCTGATAGTGAGATTTTGTGGTGTTTGATGCATTTTAACAGTTTACAAAGCAAGGTATGTTGTGCAGACGTCAGCGTATTACATTCAAATAGGCAATGGTCAATTGTTTCATTATTCATATTACAATTCCTGCAAAGAGGGGAAAGGGGAATTGAACCACTTGAATTAGAAAAGTTATACGAGAATGCAAGAAAATTTAGTCCATTTGTTCCAGAACGAATTCTATGATAAATTTTAGAAAGATACTTATTGGGGAAGGGGGAAAGGATAGGATTAATCTTATTAAAATTAATATCTGATAGCCTCCATTGGTAAATATCTCTAATTGGGATTGGTCTCCCACTTGGCTGTTTTGAACATTAAAGAACAATAGTTTTCACTTCTTCACGAAAATTCTCTTCCTCTCTGACTAACTCCAATAAATACAGGACATTCTTTTGTAACTGAATATCTATAATGAATATCTCACCATTTAAACGTTTGTTTACTTGACTTTTGTTTAAACTGGCTTTTGCTAGAGTTGTTTATGGAAGTTTCTGCCTATGATACCATAGTCCCTTTAATGATTTGCTAACACGATAATACAGTGCTGATTTGCAAAATAATTCCGTCTTTTCTTTTAAAAACAGAGGTCTATTTTAGGGGAATATTTGACACTGACTGAATTGTTTTGTGTTTAACACTTAAATTGCTTTGATGAGTTTTCCAAAATTCAGAAGGCAAGCTGAATCTTACTATAAACGTTTAGTAATAATAATAATAGTAATATATTTTCAGCTGGATTTAAAACAATGGAGATAAACAAGTAGTGTGAGAAAAGAAACACCATCATCTACAAGTACAAAATATTTACAAAACAATACTTAATATTTACTACTAAAACTCTTTGAACAACATTAGCAAATTTTATATTCAGAATTTTTCAAATTCCAGAATGCAACAATTGTTGTCCAGAATACATTACATGATTTAAATATTTTTTTCACCTCGTCTTGGCTTCAACAGTTTTAAATCTTAAGATGATGAAGTACCGGCAAATTCTAATTTTTTCTAGTTTTCCCAATAAAATATTACCCAAAATATTTGATTATACAAAAACAAAATGCTTGAGCTGTACCTTCACTGTCAAAACATGTGGAGCCCTGGGTGTCAGGTTCAAGTTTATATGGTCCTGAAAAGCAGCAAAAACTACCCACAGGAGCATCTTCCCTTTTAGGAGACAAAAGATGGGCTGAAGATTCAAAAGCCTCCTCAGGGTCAATTTATAAAGCCTCTTCAACTTCTGCAAGAAAGCATCAATAAAAGAGACATCAAACACTTTCAACAGAAAAGCTTACAAAACAAGCCCTACTACTTCCTCTTTTTCAACATATTATCCAACGAGAGTGAATAATAGTCCTTTAAAGTACAGAAATCAAACTATTTTTGGGAAACAGCCACACCAAATCTCAGGATTTAGAGTTGAAAAAAGAAATCCTAAAATTCTTCAACAAGCTATGCAGTTAAAGAGGCTAATCAGTTGGCTAATTATTTAGGGTAAAAAAAAATCCAAAAAAACACTTAGTGGCAATGTTGCTTTTCCCTCTTATTACTAATACCAGTTTCTTTTAGTGTCAGGCTATTAAATTGTTCAATTACTTCCATTTTTTGCATCTTTAATTCATTTCCTTTCAGATTCCATTTGTTTGTGTGTCCATTTAATTTTGGAAAACATATACACGAACAGGAAAGAAAATAGATACCCCAATTCCTCTTTGACAGAAACATTCAAATATTATAGCTGATAACCAAAACATTTTTCCTTCCAATGCTAATGGAAGAACTGAAAGACAATCACCCATTATAAGAATAATTTTTCATATTCTGACCCCCCCCTGTCCACAGTATCTTCTATTTTAAAACACTCTAAATTAGCAGAAAATACGGCCTGGAGACAAGCTAAAAAATTTAAAACACAACAAAATAAGAATTAGACTATTTCAGCTCTAACTATCATCAGATTCAATAGGTCTTAAGTTTAAATCTAAGTAAAAGTATTAATTAAAATGAATAACAAATCCATGTTGTGAAAATATTATTTAAGATAAACATGAGGACAATATTTCCTTTAAAATAAAACACAGAATATCTTTGGCAGGCCATCTATTAAATAATCACTATTAGCTATCCTGAACAAATACCACATATTAAAAAAAAAAACAAAAAAAAACAGTACTTAGAACATAAGTGAATAGGCCTATGTACAGAGTGGGATAGGAGAAGTTGTGTAAATTCTATTGGAAAAATCACCAGAAAAATCTAAAAAAAAAAATTGGCACCCCTCCCACTTGAGATCTATCTACAAAAATATAAAAAACTAGCAATACCAAGACTTCTCTTAGTAACAAGTTTGGGAAAATTGACAAAATTTTGAAAAGTTAAAAAAACCTGATTGAATTATGTGCTTTTTGCCAGGAAAATAGCTTACCAATAGCTTGTAGGTTAGCTACCAAGAGGGTTGCATAGTGGTAACTGAAAAAGGAGAAGATTGCTTGATGTCAACAGCATAGTACATTTTCCGAATCCTTTTTATTCATTTATTTGCAAATCACAAAAAGACAATCACAAGAAACAATAAAATAGCAAGCATTATTATGAAAAAAAGATTGTAGGTAATTTGATTTTATACAGATATTTATTATACAAGACAGAAGCTAATCCCTGAGATAATTTTTGTGGCTGCCTCAAAAAATGAATTCTGAAATGTATTTCTTTTTCCTGAAACAGGAAAAACAGAGCAAAAAGTGAACTGTTTTCCTGAATTGAAAAGAAGAGATACTGAACTACAGAGAGTGAGAGGAAATATGTCAACCTGAAAACTTGTTGTGTCCCCAAACTTGAAAAACTATGGCTAATAAAATAGAATTTTGTTTTGCAAAATAGCCCTTTCATTGACTTCGACTCTTAAGGACTAGATCCAAGCTTTTGTACTGTCTATGTTCTTTCTTTTTGTTATTTTTATTGAGCAGAACCTTATAAGCAAGAGAAACAAAGAGAAAATATTTACTAAAGCAAAGCAGCTCTATTTTTATTTTGTTACCAAAATTGAATAGGATAACTTAACATTTTTAACAGAACTGTCAGGAATGAGGATAAGTTCACTCACATTTGGAATTTCAGACAACTCCATAATATTCTCTCTGAAATAAGTTAATGCCACTTATAAAACATGCCTTATTATCAACAACAGTTCAAAATGACATTCAAGTTTTATATTTTATAAACAAAAGCTGCAAATTTTGCTGTATTCACAGTGATAGACTTTTAAATTGTCATTTTGTCCATTTATTCACAACTTTCTGAAAATTTTCTTTTATTTTTTTTAGTGCCTTTAATTTTGTTGGAATAATACATATACCATATGATATTTGTAAACAGCTTAAAGGAGTTTAATGTCCAGGTTTCCAATCACCCAGCATTAACAATATTAACCAGAACCATTAAAAGCTCAGGAATTTTGGTGTACTAGAAAAGTGATGATTTAGATACAATCAGAAGTATATTCTAAACTGGGGCCCAGAAACTTGTTTTGTACCTGGTTCAGCTGCTTCTTGAATGAAATTACTCAGAAAAAGAGTATTTCTTTTTGTCTTCCTGTTCCTACAAAATAAGGCTATGAAGGTTTAAATTAGCAATTTTTTATTTGATTTTGAACAAAATTTGGTACTTGTTAATTATCCAGAACACACTCATGAATTTTAATATGAAATATCAAAGAATAAAAATAGTTTAGCTGCATATATTTGGGAACAATCAGCTTAGGCTCAGTAGAAAACTACACTGTAGATATATTTTAATTAAACATTAAATATATAGTTGGAATTTGGTTAGGTCATGTTAGATTAGGTATTTAATATAATGTGCTCTGGGCAGACTGCTTTCCATACTTCTATATTGTAGCTTTCATAATTTTGCTACTAAAGTAATATATTTTCACCATATTTTGGCATATTTCATTAAGAGTAACATAATTTTACTTCTTGGGTGTTTGCTGTATAATTGACAAGAACTCAAATTTCATTTGTAAAATTGCAGAATACTGTCTTTTGTTAACTTGAAAAAGCAACACTTCTCAATCAAATTAAAAGCCTATACTAGGACCCAGGAAGATGCATGACAATTTAGCTGCAAACCTTGTCTTAACTCAAATGCTTTCGAAATTAGTTCAACAAAAGGCTAGTTGATGGTTTTAAAGCCTACTTTAAATCAAATTATCGAGCAAATATGATAAAAACGACTATTTTGTAGATGATTTAAATATAGTCTAAAGATGATTTAAATATTTTGATTAAGACATGATTCCCTCCACTCCACCCTAGATTTTGAATATACATTTTGTGGAAATTTAAATGGAATAATACCTTGGCTTTGTACTTTCATTGAAAGCAAAATCTCCAAGAAGAAAAACTTTTGTGAATTGACACTTAATTACACATAATTAAATCATAGAGTGGGTGCTTCAGTTTCTTTCTGGGAGAAAGCAAAGGGTGAAAATATCTGGAGAAAATGGACAGGTGTTCTTTTCAGAAGAAGTGGAAGTACGAAGTATATAAATGATACACCAACCACAGTCAAAAATAAAAAAAGTCTTTATGCTGATTACTCCAAACTCATTTGACCTGTTGATACACCCAAAAAGAGAGCCTTTATGCAGAATGACTTATGCAGTGAGCAACTTTATGGAGGCTTGAATTCAATGTAAACAAATGTCAGATAATCCAATTTGGAAAGACAAATGAGAAATGCCCTTATCATATGTTAGGGATGGACAGATCAAGACCCGTAAGTATAATGGGTCTGCATGCAAAATGTGTTTGGTACAATTATTCTGCATATTAGATAGATAGACAAATAAGTGCACTTTAAAGCCAAATATACGGCCATGAACACAGTAAAATAACATAAATTTGCAGGGAAGACCATATGTTGGGCACATAGGTGGAAACGCATTTGGAGTAAAAAGAAGGGCACCAATTCAAAAAAGAGCAAATTAATTGAAAATTACAAAATTTATAGAAAACACCTTGAGATTCAAAGCCTGAATGTCCCTCCCTTCTTTGTGAGCGCCCTAAATATTTATCAGACAAAAAATCGAATACTTTTCGTTTTGAGTTTCTTGTGAATTATTATCGCTTCTAATCAGCAGTTATACCAAACCAATCCTGCTCAACTCATCCTCAGGGCTATACTGTGGTGTTCTTCTCCCCATAGTATAGTGCAGACGGTTTGATATCATTCCATTTTCCCTTCTTGCTTTAGTTTTGTTTTTCTCTGTTTAAAGCTTTTTCCAATAGGCAGTGTTTAGAAGTCCTCCAAAAAAAATGTCCCCCCAGATCCCAAATCAAATTCCAGTGAATGTGCCATAGTGAAAGATACCCATCTTGGCTGGTCAAGCACACTTTCTCAAAGTTCAAATGATAGCTCCAGTTCGGAGAATAGGACAATGATAAGTGTAGGGGCTAATGTAACCATAAATGATGATAATGGGTTTCAAGAGGTCCTCTCTAGAAGTTCTAAAAAAAGGAAAAAAATCTCCCCAATTAAAAGCATTTCCCCTCTCCCTGCCCAAGATCATCCCTCCAAAAACTTAGGACTTTACCTTAAAATTAATCCCACTACCCCCTTGGAAATAAAAATGATCTCCGCAATAAGAGTTGCAATTTTTAAATTGCTAAAATCAATGTTCTCTCTTAACATTAAGAGTGATGGATCTCTGCTAATAGCTGCAGAAGATCAGAAATCAGCAGATACAATAATTAACCTTAAATCCCTACTGAATACCCCAATTATTGCATCTAATTGGAACCCAAAACAATCACCAACAAAAATAGTAGTTTATAATGTTCCCCCAGAGATATCTACTCAGGAGTTAAAAGAAGGCCTTTCAGAGAGGGCTGGAAACACAATCCCAGTTGAGGATGTTACCCAACTTGGAAAACCTAACTCTACTGGCCTAAAAACTAGTAGATCCTTCTTATTCACACTGAAGGATAAAATTGATATCCCAGAAAAATTATTCCTATTTGGACAAATCAAACCACACAAGGAATACAAACCTAAGCCTATTCAGTGTCAGAAGTGTTTCAAACTGGGACACACAACAAACAAATGCAATGAAATTCTCCAAGAGTGTAGTAATTGTAAATCTTTCCATCCTAAAGAGCTGACAACTTGCAACAACACTCAGCCTACATGCATCAATTGCAAAGGCCCACATGAATCTACAAATAAATCATTATGCCCTGCATACAAGAAAAGAGCTCTAACACTCCAAATATCAACAGAGAAGGCAATCCCATACCCCTTTGCAGCAATGGAAGCAAATGCTGCCCAACAATACCAAATAAAGCCTGTAATGACACCAACCAAAACCCCCAAGTCAAATGCCCCCAATGCATCAAGCACCCCAGAGACAACACCATCTTCTAAGCCCCCTAGCTCAAATCCCTATCAGAAGCACTCACCAAGCCAACAAGCCTCCTGGTCCGGTGAGATGAGGCCAGCCTGGCCCTCCCTCCCAAGAAGAAACAAACCAGAAACCCGACCAGGAATTAATCCATTAACCAACAAATAGGATGCACTACCAAAAATGCAATCCCCAAATATATGCTTATTCATTCTAAACTGTAATGCAATTCAGGCCATGAACATACATCAACTACAGAAAACAAAAATTATTGCAGAATTGGCAAAAATTTACATCCCAGATGATATACTCATTCAAGCAAAAAAAGATCTTGCTTTACTTTTAACAAAGCTGAACATTGATACACATTCATATGAAGAATAAATCAACAACACAACATTTATCAATACTCCAATGGAATGTAAGATAACTCACAGAAAATAAGCTAAATGAACTAATATCATTTATGAATAATAATTCCATTAATATTGCTTGCCTCCAGGAAACTCATTTAACCCAAAATCAACAAATTAAGTCTCTGGGATACACTATCCTGAGAAAGGATAGATCTTCAGAGAGAAAAGGAGGTTGTGTATCTTTATTAGTTAATAATAATATAAAATTTTGTGGCATCAATTTTCCAGATTTTTAAAATGATTTTTATGTAATTGGTATAAGTGTTTGGATGAATAATTTAAAAACCTACATAATAAGCTTTTATAACCCTAATGGACAAACTTCAGATGCCAAGGATTTCTTTAATTATATAAATAATTCTAATATGTTAAAAAACATCATTATTTGTGGTGATTTCAATGCCCACAGCCTTTTGTGGGGGAATAAACCAGCAAATAAAGCTGGTAAATTTATTGAGCATATGATTTCAAATAATAATGAATTAGCTGTTGCTACCCCTCCAAACCTAAATACATATTTTAACCCCAAAAGTGCCAAATTCTACACAATTGACCTACAAATTGTGTCTCTAAATTTTTTGAACAAAATTTACATAAATAAAATTGATAGTCTGGGTACAGACCACTTTGCTATAGTTTGCTCCCTAAATGAACCTGCTGAAACTTCTTCTCATACTTCCAAATATATCAACACTAAAGCAAATTGGTCTATTTTCCAAAATAAGCTAAATGATTAAATTACAAGTTTCACCTAAAGTTCATGCATTTCTAACACAACAGTTGACACACATGCTGAAGCCTTGACATCTTTACTAATAAATACAGCTAATCATACTATCCCCAGGACAACACCTAAGAAAATAGTCCCTAAACAAATTCTTAAAGCATGGTTGACAAATGAGTGCCAAAATAAATGGAAGATAAAAAAGGCAGCTAGGACAGAATTCATAAAAAAAACCAACACCTACTACATATTTAAAAAAATTACAAGCAGAATCTAATCTAAGAAGGACTATAATAGATGCTAAATATAAATACTGGAATAATTTTGCAAATAATCTCTCCAGAGAAATGCATGAGCCAATTATACATAAAGTCATAAGCCACATCTGTGGGAAAAAGACTTCTCCCAACCCACTCCTGTATGAGCTTATACATAATAATACCCATTATGACAATGATATTGAAAAGGTTAACCTATTTGCAACTCTTTTTGTTAATAAGCTAACATCAAACAATCAAAGCAATCTGTTCACAATTCCTATGAACCCTAGTTACCAACCACGCCCAGGATCCGAGTACATAACTAATCCATTTTCAATCCAGGAATTGAATAATGCAATACATCATATTAGGTCCAAAACTAGCAGCAGCTATGACAATATACACCCTACATGGATAAAGAATCTCACACCTTCATACAAACAAGAACTGCTAAATTGTTATAATCACGCTTGGGCATCGTCTAGGTTCCCCAATATATGGAAATGTTCGTCCCTCCTACCAATCCTAAAGAAAAATAAACCAAAAGATAACCCTGAGTCTTATAGGCCCATAATGATTACACCTGTGATGGGGAAAATAATGGAGAAAATGATTTATCACAGACTTCTCTGGTTTGTTGAGAGAAATAACATGATCCCACACACTCAAACTGGATTCAGGAAATACCACTCCTCAACAGATGCTTTCATTTTGCTAACAAATGCAATAAATGAATCTTTCTCAAAAAATAATATCCTAGTGGCAGCTTTCCTTGATTTTGAAGGAGATATGCCAATGTGAACCACCAAATCCTTTTAAATAAACTTGCAAACCTTGGAGTACCTCCCAAGCTAGTATCCTTTATTAAATCCTTCATAGAAGTGCGAAGTTTCATTGTTTGTGTTGGTTCAGCCTCTTCGCCCCAAAAGACAATATCCAAAGGCCTACCTCAGGGAGCAGTCCTCAGTTGCCTCCTATTTGCCCTATATCTCTGGGACATGAACCTACCCCACACGAATCTACAATATGCTGATGATCTGGTGCTATGGTCATCTGGCAACACCTTTCAGATAGCACAGTCAAATCTGCAAAAGTCACTTTTCCAGTTTGAAAAATTCTCTCAACATTCAGATTTACCCATTGCACCCACCAAGTCAAAAATAATCCAATTTCACAGGAAGCGAAACCATGTTAATGCAAAACTAACTCTAAATAAAACAACTATTCCAGAAGATAATAATATTAATTACCTAGGTCTCATGCTTGACCAAAAACTTAATTTCCACCTCCATATTTCAAACACAATACAAAAGTTTTATAGAAAAGCAAATATACTAAAAAGACTTCTTTCCACACCCTGGGGTTGTAAGGAAAAAACATTACTCCAGTTTTATAAATCACATATAAGACCCCATATTGACTATGGGCTCATTGTCTATGGTACATGTGCAAAGACCCAGATGCAAAAAATTGAAACAACACAAAATGATATAATACATCTCATATTCGGTCTTAGGAGACCCACAAGCACCAAGTTTCTACTTATGGAGAGTGGATTAACAACAGTAAGGGAGAGACGTAGCTTTCTCTTGATAAAACATCTTACAAAAATTGAATCAAATAGCTCACAAACATTACATAATTGGTTAAGAAATCCAGCCATGTATAGAGATATTGCAGATGAGTATGCCAATATTCAAAAGAAGTTCCCTGTACCAGCAAAGTCTATTGCACCTACTTTCCCCCAATCCCCTCCATGGAATTGATCATTTCCCATAATAAATACTGAATTTTCAAAATGGAATAAAGATTTAACCCCCATTGCTTTTGTTCAGAAAAAATTTGCAGAACTTAATACAATTACCTATAAAAATCACTTCCAAATATTTGTTGATGGGTCAAAAATGAATGAGAAGGTTGCAAGTGGTGTTTTCCTTCCTCACCTGAAAATTGCAATGGGCGAGAGATTATTTAATAATTTATCTATAATGTCTGCTGAGTTAAATGACATAATCATGGCATTAGAAAACCTTAAGCAAAACCAATCTTTGATTCAAAATTCGAATAATATTATCATCTTTTCTGACTCTTTATCAAACCTTGAGTTGCTGGCCTCAGCTCCTCAATACAAGTTGGACATTGACACTTATCATTGTCTCAGTATTATTGATAATCTTGCTTCAAGTGGCATAAAAACTTACTTTCAGTACATTCCTAGCCACTCTGGCATAAATGGTAATCATCAGGTTGATGAAATAGCAAAAAATGCTATAAATATTGACCAGCCAAGTGGGAGACCAATCCCAATTAGAGATATTTACCGATGGAGGCTATCAGATATTAATTTTAATAAGATTAATCCTATCCTTTCCCCCTTTCCCAATAAGTATCTTTCTAAAATTTATCATGGAATTCGTTCTGGAACAAATGGACTAAATTTCCTTGCATTCTCATATAAGCTTTCTAATTCAAGTGGTTCAATAATTCCCCTGTCCCCTCTTTGCAGCATTGTAATATGAATATTGAAACAATTGACCATTGCCTATTTGAATGTAATATGCTGACGTCTGCACAACATACCTTGCTTTCTAAACTGTTAAAATACTTCAAACACCACAAAATCCCACTATCAGCCAAGAGCCTAGCCAACTATACCTGCACACAGAGTATAGAAATCGACATCTATCATCTTATATTTGAACTCCTAGAGTCGAAAGATCTGCTGAAAGATATCTGAATATATCTAATAAATATGAGGCAATCAAGCCAGTAGCTCTGTAGCCCACAGAGTGAAGCAAAAGGAAAAGGGTTAAATAGTGTTACTGAAAAGCCCGCCTGCTGTTAAATAGAAGAAGAAAGAAGACAAAAACGTTTTAGTTAGAGGGGTTACATGAAAGTCTCTCAGCAAAGAGAGTTAGGACGAAGTGCTTTTGTCAACTCCTTTCCAGCAGTAATCTGATTGGGTAAAATTGAGTATTCAGATCTTTTCAGAAGTAATCTTTGGATTTTTTAAAATTCTGTTGAAAAAACTATAATCTTGTCTGAAGTGGAGTGAGACTTGGGGGTCATAGTTGATAAAGAATTAAAATTCACTATGCACACACAGACAGCTGTAGCCAAAGCAGTCCAAACCCCTGGCTTTATAAAAAGACTAATCACTAGTAGGTCAACTATGGTGATGACTAAATTATATAAGGCATTGGCCAGACCTAATTTGGAGTTTGACATTGGTGTTGCTAGTCCCCTCAACAATGGTGACCAGCAGAAGTTACAATCAGTTCAGAGATGGGCTACAAAAGCAATTGACAGATGCAAATATTAGAACTATTCATCCTGTATAAAGAGACTGAAACTCCCTATTCTTGTCTATAGACGTAAAAGGGGTGATATAATTATGACCCATAAGCTCCTGAATTCTAACTCTCTATTAAATAAGCCATTTCAACTTGACCAATTGGCCAGAACTAAGGGGCACAGTTGGAAACTATATAAGAAGAGAGCTGCAACTAGACTACACAATAACTTCTTCACTAATAGAATAGTGAGTTTGTGGAATTTGCTCACCAAAAGAAGCTGTCACTACCCCCAAAGAAGCTGTCACTACAAAGAAGCTGTACTGCTGCCTTAAAAAGAGCCATTGATGGGGAATGGTCATCAAAGCTGTGGCAAACTGACTGGGATGCCATTCAAACATTCAATAATCATAATAATCGCAAAACAGCAAGTCTACAGGATTTCATCCTTCTTTTGCTGGACAATACAATTTAATGTAAATGCTTAAAAGTGGAGAAACTAGAAGATTTATTTACTAACCGATTTATTACATTTTATCATAATAAATCCATGTAGATGCAACAAGTGACTGTGGAACATCAAATTAGCATTGGATTTTGAATTACATCGCAGATTTTTATCTAAGTTTTACCATATGTTAAGAGGGGGGGGGGGAATTTGGAGAATTGGAATCTTTATCATTAAGAGGTAAACATTTAAAAGGGTTGTTACCAGTCTATAGTTACAACTGTTCTTCAGGAAACCTCTAAATTTCAGAAAAGAGTACCATTTGCTTCCTTATTAAGACAACCCCCCCCCCCCAATGATCCCATATATAGCCAAAAAAACATATTCCATTATTATTGAACCCTGTTGTATGTGGGAGCCTCTTTGTTGAAAAAAGTCTTGTGTAGTATATTGACTTGACAAAATATATTTTTTTTTTCAACAAGATATTTCTTTATGGCAAAAAGGGATAGTTGCAAAAAAAACAACAAGGCAAAGCTGGCTTATAATACTGGCTGATGAAAAATGTTCATGCTAGTTTTAAGCAACACCAAAAAGCAAATTTTTTTTCTAAATTTATCAGGTTTCCCAGTTTGCACTTTATTTATATAGTCTATCCTTCATATTCATGTATATGAACTTCATTTTGTGCTTGTATGCAGTGACGTATCCAGGATTTTGTTTTGGGGGGGGGGGGGCCATCAGTCTACCTTTTTATAGCAGTCACGTGAGCAAGTAAATTATCTATCATAGTGCAAGATTTCAGGTGAGGGGGGTAGCTAGGTAAAGAAATAAAAAGTACACACTTGTGATGAGCATTTCTAGTTGTAGACTTTTTTTGTTTGAAAATGGATGACAAAATTTTGCCAACAAAGTCAGAATTAAAAAAAAGTTAGAAGCAGTGAGAGTTTCAATTTTGGGTGAGTAGATGTTTTGGAACTGCCACGCAAGTGGCAGAATTAAGAAAATATAAAAAAAAGAAGTGCATTATTCCTTATACCATATTTGCCTATGGGACCCTTGTTTTAGAGAACCAAATAAATAAAAAATAATATTATATCAAAGACAATTGTCCAGAATTTGGTTTTGGAGGGGTGGGGGCTTCAGTCTACCTATTATAGCAGCCATGAAAGCAAGAAATGTATTGATATTAACATTGTTTACAGAGGATAAAGCACAATTAAAGTTTAAGAACAGAATCAACTGCACTTAGAGAAACGAGCAATGAAAGACAACCTAATCTCTCACAGTAACAGCTGCCAGTCTTTTTTGGCTGCAAATCAGTCAAAAACTTGGTCAGCATTGACCTGGATATTGTGGTTCAGGGTCATGTGAGCTGGTCCGTTCAGACGCTCCTCGCCCATGGAGCTCTGCAGATGGGTTTTTAATTGCTTAAGACAGCTAAAGCACCTGTCAGCAGAAGCAGTAGTCACTGGTAGTGTCTGAAAAATCGTGAAAAGCCTTCAAATGCATGGGAAAAATCTTGCATTGCATGATGCAAGAGTTGAAGCAACAGTTGATGGTTTCTCAGACTTTCTGAGCCACTTCTGTTTCCAAAGGACCAACTCACATTTGAGTGCATGTCTACCCCCATGAAATCCCTTGTAAACAGCAACATCATTCACAAATTCATTAATATTTAATGACTTGCTGTTAGCTGGCAAAAGCCTTCCAATTTTGAAAGATGCCTCCTGATGGCGCAAAAATCTTTGATCAAGTTCTTCAATGAGTGAAGCAAAGTAAGGTTCAAACAATGACTCACAATAAAAACCTTGATGGACTCATTATTGTTGATGGACTTCCAGCAGATAGACCTTGGAACAGCGGGAGCCACATTTACCTCTTGTGCAAGCTCATAGGCTTTCTGAAAGATTGTTTCAAAATCATTTTGTTTTGACTGCAGTAAAGTATCAGAACATAACTTAATATGCTGACAGCACTCAACTAAGTAAATCTTTGGCTTACAGCTCCTTAGAGACAGAGAGCATTATGGCACTAACAAAGTCTAGCATAGCCAATGTGAACATAAAACTAAGTTTGGTTGCTGCTGAAACCAACGCATTTGCTTTTGAATTAACTTCCATATTGCACAGTATGCTACCAACTATTTCCTCAAGTACGGATATAATTACACAATACAAAGACATAAAAACTAAAATGCAATTGTGATGCTCCATCCATCTTGTTTTGCACAACTTCACAAGCTTCCTCACAGAACTATTGGGACAAACAACAGTGACCGCTTCTACAAACATATTAGTTCTTTTTGGTGAGGATGATAAAAATGATATAATCTGCTGTATAGTAGCAAAGGTTGACCTAACAAGTCCTACCCTACTAGTTTTACATAAAGCCAAATTTAAGCTGTGCAATGCACAATGGGTGTAGATCACATGCAGATTTTTTTCCTAATTTCTACCTGTGCACCAGAACAGCAGCCTGACATGTTGCTGGCCCCAGCAAAACCAACCCCCACAAATTTCTCCATTTTTAAGCCAAACGCAATGCATTAGCTGATGATTTGTTCTGCTACTGCACTAACAATTAATTTTTGTTAATTAAATGATTTGCATACATGACTTGTTTGGTAGGTAAAAGTTTGCCCACCCCTCCTCAAAAGTATTGAATTTTAGAAACATGGCTAAAAATTATGGAACAGCTCTAAATGATCAATTCACATGGTAAAATTACCGTTTTTGCAGGACTCTACTTTTTGTTTCTGGAAATATGGGAATATGAAGATATTCCAACATTAACCATGCTCATAGTTACACAAGAAATAGAATATAAAAATGAATGAACTAGAAATAATCCTAAGTTGGTCTCTAGAAAAAGATTAAGCTTCAAAAAAGTTTGATCCCACCCAAATAATGATCATTTTTACTATTTCCTTTAATTGATCATAGATAAGAAAAATTCTTACGAGAAGATTTCCAAATGTAGTTTTAGCTTTGGTTGTCTTCAGTCTAAATTGGGAATTGCATTTTAATTACAAGTGACACATGCATGCTTCAAAACCCACTAAATACAAACTATTGTCAGAATAGTAGTAAACTCCTTACCATCATTGCTGGTTTTTGCAAGCTTTAAAAAAATGCTTAATGTTGGGCTGGTGTTGCTTCATTTTCTTTCTTTCCTCTCATGTGACCTTTCCCTTTTAATGCTTAGCTTACACTGGAATTATAGCAGCATTTAAATTAACTATTGCCTCTTAGTCTGATTTCTTATTGCAATTCTTTCATTGCAGAGAAGCTAGTGCTTATAGCTGCAGGGGTTAAATAGTGAGAAAAATTTTCTTGACATCTTGTTTGATTACAGGTGTTTGCATATTTGATGATAAAATGATGATATAAGCTTGCCGGAGAAATGGATAGCCATTTAACAAGAAATGAAAAAAGGAATGGGTGTTGCAAATAACTTAAAAATGTGAATATTTTGGAACTTACTAAATTGGCACTTAAAGAAAAAAAAAGAAATTTTGGCCCAGGCTGCTCCACCCCCCCCCCCTGGATACGCTAATGCTTGTATGATATACCCACTACTGCTCAAGTTGTTCATGCATTGACAGACTGTAAACCATTTTCTATCAGCTTAGCAAGAGACAAAACAAAGAAAAATGACAGAATAAATGTAAGATTTATGGTATAGGATATATACTAGCACACTTGGAGTTTGGGGGTAATTTCTTTTTACAGCATTAATTATAGAACCAAATCTGGCTTCAGTCCGGTCATACTCCTTGTATCTCAAATCTTTTTCCTGCTGGCCCACTGTCTTGGACCCCCCCCCCCTATTGTGCAATTATATTACCCAAATTTGTTTAAAGTACCTTTCATTTTTAATATGTAAACCATACTTAAAAATAGGGAGGGTGGAGGCAAATTTTGTTTCTTATGTAAATAGGAGGTAAGTTTAAACTTTACCCCCACCCCCCTAATGTAGAAATATATACCCTGAATTGGCATATATGAGAGGGGGGGGGCTAAAATTCATTTCCTAAAGAAAAGATTATTATATTTGTAATCATCATAAAAGAAGGCGGTCAATATATACCTAATCATTAGGCTATATTGAGTTAGGACTAAAGTGAATACACCATTGAATGCCTTTTTTTATGCTTATTTACAAATCTAATAATAATTTCTTTCATAAATGAATTTCAGTCCCCCCCCCCCCCTAGAAAGATCAAGTTCGGGTTCGGGTTGGTGTTGCCTATGTAGGGGGGGGGGCTGGAATTCATTTTCGATAGAAATGATTATTATATTCGTAATCAGCATAAAAAAGGCATCGAATGGTGTATTCACTTTATTTGAAACTCAATAATATGATTTGGTATATATTGACCAAAAAGGCATCAAATGGTGTATTTACTCTATTTGAAACTCAATAATATGATTTGGTAGATATTTACCCCCTTTTATAACACACAGATTTTGAAAGGTCATCAAAGGTCAGGATCCTATAGAAGAAGGAGTGGATGTAGGCAGCCTACTTCAAAATACATTCCCAGGACATACTTTAGCCTATAGACCCATCCCTATAAGTTTCATTTTCTTAATCTAACCCCTTTCCAAGATAGCCAAAAGTTTCTAAAGTAGAATTTTACCTATAGGCCTACTACACTCTGTAGACCAATCCCATGAAGTTTTATTTCCTAGCCTATCCCCTTTCCAAGATAGCAAAAAGTAGCTAAACTGGAATTTTACCACTAGTTTTTTCCATTCTTGGGTGTTTAAATCTAAATAGACTTGTCTTTGCTAGGTTTGTTGGTGTATAACATAGCAAAAAAATACTTACTTGGTTATTCAAATCAAAATACAAAATATTTGAGTATAAAATAAATTGCTAGAAATTACTAATAAGTGCTAACATATATTTTTAATTAATCATTTCTTCTTCGATTTTAGCATCGATATTCGTCAAAATCCCTAAATTAAAATATCTGGAAAAGAAATCTTCGTTTGCAAATTTAGCTACAGTAGGTTGCTCTGATGACTTATTACTCTGATGGAAAACACACTGCAGTTGACCCAATAATAGGCAGCATAAAATTCCTGTAATTGCGTCGTTGGATATGCCTCCTCCCCCAATAACCATCATACAAGTCGCTAGAAGTTTTGCTGCTAGTTTTGCTAACTAGTTTTGACCGCATTAAAGGGCTCGGAACACGTAGCTGATTTTGGGAACCGATTTTAGCATCAGTGGACAAACGATAGCGGTAAGAAAAATTTGGTTGAAAGAAAAATTTATTGCGCAAAAAATCATGGACACAAATAGTCAACTGGAGTCTATTAAGAGTTACTTGATTAATCTTAGCTTAGTTCTCAGTTTAATTCACAAGCTCAGTAGTCGGGTCTTTCACCACAGATACCTCTGGCTGACTAATTATTTGTATCTCTATTTTTCGGTGATGATCATGATGGAAATCAGCGCTGATTTTGTAAATCTGTTATAAATTTTTTAACCTCAAATCGACGCCGATTTCCTTTAAAAGACGCTGATTTGCAAATCAGTTCCTAAAATCACTTATGTGTGCCCATACCTTTATTTTGTAAATCGGCGCCGAAAACTAGAAGAGTTTTCAAGCTCAAATCGACGCCAATTTCTTTTGAAATTGGCGCTGATTTTGAAATCAATTCCCGAAATCAGCTACGTCTGCTCAGTCCTTTAAAACATAAGTTTGTTTTATAAGGGGTAGTCATATAAACTTTCAAGAGGTCTCATTCAATTGGAAATCATAAGCTCTGGATACTTTTTATTAGAGATCAAATTAATGAGAGGTCACCTTGCCCCCCCCCCCAACAGATTATTTTTCCAATATGCATGCGATAGAAACTTGAGAAAGCTGTTTTGTTCAAACAATCAGGAGAGCATATCACAATGCCTCAAGGTAAGTTTAGCCCCCGAGGAATAAAAGGTTTTTTTGAGAGGGTGGTCGTATGAACTTTGAAAGAGACTCATTTGAATTGAAATTGAAAGTTCTAGTTCCCTTTTTTAAATTCAAAAGTGATCGGAGGGCAAATTGCAATCTTTTTCCCTCGTACAGCTTCTGTTTCCCAGATGTCACCGATAGAAATTTTGAGACAGCAATTTTGTTCAAGATAGTCGAAAGAGCCTATAGCAATGCCCCTAGGGTTGTTAAAAATGCCCAGACTATCAGGATATAGGTTTCAAGTCATGCTCCAGGGGCGTATAAGGTTTTTGTGGAAGGGGTGATCGAATAAGCCCTAGAGGAGGCTCGTTCGATTGGAAATTGAGAGTTTTAGTTCCCTTTTTTAGAGTCAAAATTTATCAGAGGTTTTCACAACCCCCAAAAGCCAAATAGGCAAGAGCCATAAATTAAACCCAGAATGCTTATAAGGTTTCTATTGAAAACGAAAGTTCTAGTTACCTGCATATGAGTCAAAAGTGATTGGAGAGATACCAGGCCCCAACCACGTTCTTATTTTCCCAAAACACATCCAATCAAATTTTTGAGACAGCTGTTTTACTTAGCATTGTTGAAAGTTAAAACTTAAACTTTCTCTACTAGCTAATGAGTGTGATAGCCTCTCGTGGCTCTTAAATGATTTTACTGTTTCTTCGCTTGGAAATCCCCTTTTCTAGGTAAACAAGAGGGTAAGAAAGGTACTATTTCCTCACCTTAATAGAAATTTTTTAAAGCCACAAACAAACTCACTTTTGCCTTACTTTCTGTGTGCCATTGATTTGTCTTTGATTGGTTATACGGAGGACTTACAGAACCTGAGCCGGTTTTTGCGTTTGCTAGAAAATAATTTTATTAGGTTACAACAAGAGTAGAGCCTCATTAGACTCCAGTTTAATGCTGAAAATTTTGAAGTAATGCTTTTTAATCGGAAATCCGATGCTTGTTGAAGATTCCAAACGTGTGATATTATTATTGAGCTTGCAGATAACAGTGTATTTTTGGGCATTTCTATTAGGAAGTTAAGACTAGAGACGCGACTACTGCTTTCTCATTTTCAGAAGCGGTTCTCTCTTACGTATAGCTCAATATTGGCAAAAGTTCGACTGTCGTCTGTTGGCACAAGTGTAAAAGGCTGTGGTTTTTCCTCATTATCTGTACCTCAGTCGATTTTGGTGCATTTATACGGCTACAGACAAACCAAAGCTGCGTTCCTTGTACTAAAAGTATGTTAAGTTTTTGCTGTGTTTACCACCATAGACAACAATGGGTAACATTCTAGTTTAGCTACTGTTTGCTATCTTGGAAAGGGGTTAGGATAGGAAATGAATTTTCCAGGGATGGGTCTACAAACTGTAGCAGGCCTATGGGGAAAATTCTACTTTAGCAACTTTTGGCTATCTTGGAAAGGGGTAAGGTTAGGAAAATGAAAATTACAGGGATGGGTCTATAGGCTAAAGTATGTACCGGGAAAATATTTTGAAGTAGGCTACCTACATCCACTCTTTCTCCATCTAGAGGATCCTGACCTTTGATGACCTTTAAAATGTGTATGTTATAAAAGTGAAATCTTGCCAAATAGATCTTTTTCTTGAATGAAGGACAACAAAATTGTTTTAAGCTTCACAACTTTTCTTAATCCTAAAATATACAAAGTTTTAAAGATACTAAAATACATTTCCTAAATATTGAAAAAAAACATTGACATGGCTTAAAATTCTACTCAAATAACAGGAATTGCATTATAACAAGGTTCTAAAGATACACAAATACATTCCCTATATTTAGATTCGAAAGTGATCGGAGGGTAATTTGCCGTCTTCCTCCCTCGTACAGCTTTTGTTTCCCAGATGTCACTGATTGAAATTTTGAGACAGCAATTTTGTTCAAAATAGTCCAAAGAGCCTATAGCAATGCCCCTATGGCTAATAAAAATCCCCAGAGTCTAAGGATATAGGTTTTAAGTCATGCTCCAGGTGCGTATAAGGTTTTTGTAGAAGTTGTGATCGATAAGCCTTAGAAGAAGCTCCTTCTATTGTAAATTGAGAGTTTTTGTTCCCTTTTTTAGAGTAAAAATTTATCAGAGGGCAACAAAAACGTCTCTAGGGTTTTTACAGCCCCCAAAAGCCAAATAAGCACGAGCCGTAAATAAAACCCAAAAGGCTAATAAGGTTTCTATTGAAAACAAAAGTTCTAGTTACCTGCTTATGAGTCAAAAGTGATTGGAGAGATACCAGGCCCCCACCACATTCATATTTTCCCAAAACACATCCAATCAAATTTTTAATACAGCTATTTTACTTAGCATTTTTGAAAGGTAAAACTTAAGCTTTCTCTACTAGCTAATGAGTGAGATAGCCTCTCATGTCTCTCAAATGATTTTACGATTTCTTTGCATGGAAATCCCCTTCTCTCGGTAAACGAGAGGGTAAGAAAGGTGCTATTTCGACACATTAATAACAGTTTTTTAAAGCCGCAATCCAACTCACCTTTGTCTTACTTTCTGGGTGCCATTAATTTGTCTTTTATTGGTTTTGCGGATGTCTTACTGAACCTGAGCCGGTTTTTGCGTTGGCTAGAAAATAATTTTATTAGGTTACAACAAGAGTAGAGCCACATTAGACTCCAGTTTAATGCTGAAAAGTCTGAAGTAATGCTTTTTAATTTGAAATCCAAAGATTGTTGAAGATTTCAAATGTGTAATTTTATTATTGAGCTTGCGGATGACATTGTATTTTTGGGCATTTCTATTAGAAAGTTAAGACTAGAGACGTAGCTACTGCTTTCTCATTTCCAGAAGCGGTTCTCTCTTACGTATAGCTCTATACTGGCAAAAGTTTTACTGTCGTCTTTTCGCACAAATGTAAAAGGCCGTGGGGTTTCCTCCTTATCTGTACCTTAGTCGAACTTGGCGCATTTATACGGCTACAGACAAAACAAAGCTGCGTTCACTCTACTAAAATTATGTTAAGTTTTTGCTGTGTTTACCACCATAAACAACAAGGGGTAACATTCCAGTTTAGCTACTTTTTGCTATCTTGTAAAGGGGTTAGGATAGGAAATGAATTTTCCAGGGATGGGTTTACAGACTGTAGTAGGCCTATGGGTAAAATTCTACTTTTTGCCATCTTGGAAAGGGGTTAGGTTAAGAAAATGAAACTTACAGGGATGGGTCTATAGGCTAAAGTACATCCTGGGAATGTATTTGGAAGTAGGCTACCTACATCCACTCATTCTCCATCTAGAGGATGTTGACCTTTGATGACCTTTAAAATGTGTATGTTATAAAAGTGAAATCTTGCCAAATACATCTTTTTATTGAATGAAGGACAAGAAAATTGTTTTAATCTTCACAACTTTGCTCAATCCTACGATATACACGGTTTGAAAGATGCAAAAAATACATTTCATAAAGTTTGAAAAAAAAACATTAACATTGCTTAAAATTTTTCCCGAATAAAAATAATTGCATTAAAACAAGAGTTTAAGGGAACACAAATGCATATCCTAGATTTAGATTCAAAAGAGATCTGAGGGCAACTTGCCATCTTCCTCCCTCGTACAGCTTATGTTTCCCACATGACACCGATTGAAATTTTGTGACAGCGAATTTGTTCAAGATAGTGCAAGGATCCTATAGCAATGCCCCCATGGTTGATAACAATCCCTAGAGTCTAAGGGTATAGGTTTTAAGTCATGCTCCAGGGGCTAATAAGGTTTTTGTGGAAGGGGGGATCGTATAACTCTTAGAGGAGGCTCGTTCAAATGGAAATTGATAGTTTTAGTTCCCTTTTTGTAAAATCAAAAGTTATCAGAGGGCAACAAAAATGCCTCTAGGGTTTTTACAACCCCCAAAAGCCGAATGGGCAAGAGCCTTAAATTAAACCCATAAGTTTCATAAGGTTTCTATTGAAAATGAAAGTTTTATTTACCTGCTTATGAGTCAAAAGTAATTGGAGAGAAACCAGCCCCCCACCACACCATTAATTTCCAAAAACACATCCAATCAAAGTTTTGAGACAGCTATTTTACTTAGCATTGTTGAAAGGTAAAACTTAAGCTTTCTCTACTAGCTAATGAGTGTGATAGCCTCTCAAACTCTCTCAAATGATTTTACCGTTTCTCCGCATGGAAATCCCCTTCTCTAGGTAAACAACAGGGTAAGCAAGGTGCTATTTCCTCACCTTAATAACAGTTTTTTAAATCCACAAACAGAAGCACTTACGTCTTACTTTCTGTGTGGTATTGATTTGTCTTTGATTGGTTATACGGATGGCCGGTTTTTGCGTTGGCTAGAAAATGATTTTATCAGGTTACAACAAGAGTATAGCCACATAAGTTTCCCTTTTAAGACTAAAAAGTCTGAACTGATGCTTTTCAATTTGACATCCGATGCTTGTTGAAGATTCAAAATGTGTGATTTTATTATTGAGCTTGCGGCTGACATTGTATACTTCGGCATATCTATTAGGAAGTTAATACTAGAGACGTGACAACTGCTTTCTCATTTTCAGAAGTGGTTCTCTCTTACGTATCCCTCTATATTGGCAAAAGTTTGACTGTCGTCTGTTGGCCCAAGTGTACAAGGCTATGGTTTTTCCTCATTATCTGTACCTCAGTCGATTTAGGTGCATTTATACGGCTACAGATAAATCGAAGCTGCGTTCACTTGACACTAAGTATGCTAAGTTTTTGCTGTGTTTACCACCATAGACATCAATAGGAGATATTCTAGTTTAGCTACTTTTTGCTATCTTGGAAAAGGGTTAGGCTAGGAAATTAAACTTCCAGGGATGGGTTTACAGACTGTAGCAGGCCTATGGGTAAAATTCTACTTTAGCAACTTTTGGCTATCTTGGAAAGGGGTTAGGTTAGGAAAATGAAACTTACAGGGATGGGTCTATAGGCTAAACGATGTCCCGGGAATATATTTAGAAGTAGGCTACCTAAATCCACTCCTTCTCCCTCTTGAGGATCCTGACCTTTGATGACCTTTAAAATCTGTGTGATATAAAAGTGAAATCTTGCCTAATAAATCTTCTTCTTAAATGAAGGAAAACAAAATTGTTTTGAGCTTCACAACTTTGCTCAATCCTACAATATACAAGGTTTTAAAGATGCACAAATACATTTCCTAAATTTTAATAAAAAAAAACATTGACATGGCTTAAAATTCTTCCCGAATAACAAGAATTGCATTAAAACAAGGTTCTAAGCATAAACAAATACATTTTCTAAATTTAGATTCGAAAGTGATGGGAGGGCAACTTGCCATTTGCCTCCCTCGTGCAGCTTCTGTTTCCCGGATGTCACCGACTGAAGTTTTGAGACAGCAATTTTGTTCAAGATAGTTCAAAGAACCTATAACAATGCCCCCATGGTTGATAAAAATCCCCAGAATCTAAGGGTATAGGTTTTAAGTCATGCTCCAGGGGTGTATAAGGTTTTAGTGGAAGGGGTGATCGTATAAGCCTTAGAGGAGGCTTGTTCAATTGGAAATTGACAGTTTTAATTCCCTTATTGAGAGTCAAAAGTTATCGGAGGGCAACAAAAATGCCTCTACGGTTTTCAAAACCCGCAAAAGTCAAATGACCAAGAGCCGTAAATTAAACCCAGAAGGCTTATAAGGTTTCTATTAAAAAGAAAGTTCTAGTTACCTGCTTATGAGTCAAAAGTGATTGGAGAGAATCCATCCCCCCACAGTACCCATAATTTCCCAAAACACATCAAAGATGAAGGAAACACATCAAGGAAATAGCAAGGTACTATTTCCTCACCTTAATAACAGCATTTTAAAGCCACAAACAAAGTCACTTATGTCTTATTTTCTGTGTGGTATTGATTTGTCTTTGATTGGTTATGCGGATGACTAGTTTTTGTGTTGGCTAGAAAATGATTTTATCAGTTTACAACAAGAGTATAGCCACATTGGACTCAAGTTTAATAATAAAAATTCTGGAGGAATGCTATACAACTTGATATCTGACGATTCTTGAATCTTCAAAATGTGAGGTCTTATTATTGAGATTGTAACTGACATGTATACTGCGGGATATCTATTAGAAAGTTTAGAATAGAAACGTGACAGCTGCTTTCTCATTTTCAGAAGTGGTTCTCTTGTACGTATAGCTCTACATTGGCAAAATTTTGAATGTCGTCTGTTGGCCCAAGTGTAAAAGGCTATGATTTTTCCTCATTATCTGTACCTTAGTCCATTTTAGCGCATTTATACAGCTAAAGATAAACCAAAGCTGCGTTCACTTGACTATAGTTTGCCAAGTTTTTGCTGTGTTTACCACGATAGACAAAAATGGGTAACATTTTAGTTTAGCTACTTTTTGCTAGCTTGGAAAGGGGTTAGGCTAGGAAATGAAACTTCCAGGGATGGGTCTACAGACTGTAGAAGGCCTATGGGCAAAATTCTACTTTAGCAACTTTTGGCTATCTTGGAAAGGGGTTAGGTTAGGAGAATGAAGCTTAGAGGGATGGGTCTATAGGCTAAAGTATGTACCGGGAATAAATCTTGAAGTAGGCTACCTACATCCACTCCTTCTCCCTCTAAGGGTATAGGAGTTAAGTCATGCTTCAGGGGTGTATAAGGTTTTTGTGGAAGGGGTGATCGTATAAGCCTTAGAGGAGGCTCGTTCAATTGGAAATTGACAGTTTTAGTTCCCAGACTGAGAGTCAAAAGTTATCGAAGGGCAACAAAAATGCCTCTACGGTTTTCAGTACCCACAAAAGCCAAATAGGCAAGAGCCGTAAATTAAACCCAGAGGGCTTATAAGGTTTCTATTGAAAACGAAATCTCAAGTTACTTGCTTATGAGGCAAAAGTGATTGGGGAGAAACCATCCCCCCGTCACGCCCATAATTTTCCAAAACACATCAAAGGTGAAGGAAACATATCAATGAAATAGCAAGGTAGTATTTCCTCACCTTAATAACAGTATTTTAAAGCCACAAACAAAGTCACTTATGTCTTATTTTATGTGTTGTATTGATTTGTCTTTGATTGGTTATGCGGATGACCGGTTTTTGTGTTGGCTAGAAAATGATTTTATCAGGCTACAACAAGAGTATAGCCACATTAGACTCCAGTTTAATACTGAAAAGTCTGAATTGACCCTTTTTAATTTGAAATCCGATGCTTGTTGATGATTCAAAATGTGTGATTTTATTATTGAGATTGCGGGTGACATTATATATTGGGGAATTTCTATTAGGAAGTTAATACTAGAGACGCGGCTACTGCTTTCTCATTTTCAGAAGTGGTTCTCTCTTACGTATAGCTCTACATTGGCAAAATTTTGAATGTCGTCTGTTGATCCAAGTGTAAAAGGCTATGATTTTTCCTCATTATCTGTACCTTAATCGATTTTGGAGCATTTATACGGCTACAGAAAAACCGAAGCTGCGTTCACTGGACTATAAGTATTTAAAGTTTTTTCTGTGTTAACCACCATAAACAACAATAGGTATATTACGCACCAGTACAGTGTTACCAACCCTAAAGAAGCAGTTCATTTTCAAATTGACGGAAATAATTTGTCTGTCAAGTCACACCCGTGATTCAAGTCCCATCCGTGGGACACCCATGGGGTAGTAGGCATATGTTTCTTATTATTGTATTTTTCTTTTTTCTTTGTTAAAAGAAGTAGGAAACTACTCCTTCTGTAGCGCTAATCGCATCAGAAGCTAGCCTAAGGAGGCCATTGCCCAATGTGTCAGTAGTGAATGTTGTGGAAAGGCAGCTGTCTCCTGCATTTTCAAGTACAGTAGTTGAGTTGCCAACAACAATAATAAAAGACGTAGAGTCGCTTTACGTGGCATATTAAAAGTCTTAATAGAAGTTGTAACAGAACTGAGGTACCTAGTACTTAGGCTGAAATCAGAGAATGTCCTGAAGCAGCCTCTGCAGTTAATGCTCCGAAGGTTAATACCAGACATCGTTAATTGTCCAGTTAATTGTCAAAATTAAAATTTGTGTATCAGATGAAATACGTTTTGCCAAAAGTCGCATTCCTAAATCATGCTAAGCCAATTCCGTTATGCCATATCTTACCTATGTTCCGCAATTTTATGGTGGTTTTGCCCAAACTGATATTCATTCCGTTTTATCTTAGGGAAGGCTCACCTAAAAGGCTCACTAAAACTAAACTAAACTAAAACTCTAAAATAAAATTCTTAACTAAAACTAAACTAGAACTATAACTAAAAATCTTAACTTAAAATAAACTTAACTATAACTCTAACAAAAACTCTAAACTAAAACTCTGAAATAAAATTCTAAACTAAAATTCTAAACTAAACTCTAAACTAAAACTAAACTAAACTAAACTAAAACTAAACTAGAATAAAAATCGAAATTGAAACTCCAAACTAAAACTAAACTACAACTCTAACTAAGAGTATAAGCTAAAACTAAACTAAAAGTATAAAATAAAATTCTAAGATAAAACTATATTTCTAAATTAAAAAATTAAACTAAAACTCTTAACTAAAACTTAACAACAACTCTAAATAAAAATCTTAAATAAAACTCAATTGAAAATAAACTAAAACTCAAACTTAAACTCTAAAATAAAACTAAACTAAAGCTATAAACTAGAACTTCAATCCAAAACTCTAAACTAAAACTAACTAAAACCATAAATTAAATACGCCAAACTAAAACTAAACTAAACTAAAACTCTAAACTAATGTTCTAAAATAAAACTCTACATTAAAACTCTAAACTAAAACTCTAAATTAAAATTCAGAACTAAACTAAAACTGAAAATTAAAACTCTAGGCTATAACTCTAAACTAAACTAAACTAAAACTCTATGCTATAACTCTAAAATAAAACTCTAAACTAAAGTTCGAAAGTAAAACTAGACTAAAAATCTGAAATAAAACTAAACTAAACTCTAAACTATAACTCTAAACTAAAATTTTAAATGGAAAATATAAACTAAAATTCTAAACTAAAAACCTAAACTAAAAATCTAAACTAAAACTAAGCTAGACTAAAAATCTAAATTGAAATTCTAAACTAAAACTAAGCTAGAACTCTAACTACTAAACTAAACTAAAAATCTAAACTAAAACTAAAGTAAAACTCTACCTAAAATTCTAAACTAAAACTAAATTATACTAAAACTCTAAACTAAAAATCTAAACTAAAAATTTAAACTATAACTCTAAACTAAAAATCTAAACTTAAACTCTTAACTAAAACTAAACTAAAGCTCCAACTAAAACTCTTGACTGGAACTAAACTAAAACTAAACTTAACTAAAACTCTAAACTAAAATTCTAAACTAAAACTCTAACTAAAAATCTAAACAGAAACTAAACTAAAACTCTAAACTCGAAAGTTAAACTAACACTCTAAACTAAAACTAAACTCTAAACTAAGACTAAACTAAAAAAAATTTAAAGAAAGAAACATTTATTTTAAAAAAAACATATCAACAAAAAATTATTACTTCCTCCCCTAAAAAGCAAAGCTTGTCCGTGGGGGAGGTAAAATAAAATGAAACTCTAGACTAATACTCTAAGATAAAACTCTGCGTTAAAACTCTAATCTAATACTCTAAATTAAAATTCTAAACTCAAAACTAAAACTCTGAACTAATAAGCAAAACTAATACTCTAAACAAAAAATAAAATAAAACTACAACACAAAACTAAAACTAAACTAAAAGTTTAATTGAAAGTCAAAACTAAAACTAAACTAACACTTTAATCTAAAACTAAAAACTATAAACTAAAAACGCTAAACTAAAACTAAACTGAAACTAAAACTCTAACTAAAGCTGTAAACTAAAACTAAACTAAAATTCTAAACTAGAACTCTAAATTAAAACTCTAAACTAAAACTCTTAACTAAAACTAATCTAAAACTCTAACTAAAACTCTTAAGTTAAATCAAACTAAAACTACTCTAAACTAAAACTCTAGACTAAAACTCAAAGAACTAGAACTCCAATCTAAAATTCTAAACTTAAACTCTAAACTAAAATTTTAAACGAAAAATCGAAAATCCAACTGTAAACTAAAATTCTGAACTAAAACTCTAAACTAAAACTCTAAACTAAAACTCTAAATTAAAATTCTAAACTAAAACTCTAAACTAACATTCTAAACTAAACTAAAATTCTAAATTAAATTTCTAAATTATAACTATACACTAAACTAAGACTATATAATATAACTACAAAGTAAAAGTATAAACTTAAATTCTAAACTAAAATTCTTAAGTAAAGCTAGAATCTGAAACTAGACCGGAGATTTAAAATAAACTCAACAAAAAATATAAAATATAACTCTAAAATAATACTCTAAAATACAACTCTAAACTACACCTTTAAACTAAAACTATAAACTGAATTTCTAAACTGAAAATCTAAACTGAAACTCTAAACTAAAACTAAACTAAACCAAAAATCTAAAGTGAAAGTCTAAACTAAAACTAAAATCAAACTCTAACTACTAAACTAAACTAAAAATCTAAACTAAAACTAAACTAAAACTCTACCTAAAATTCTAAATTAAAAATGAAAATTTAAACTAAAACTAAACTAAAACTAAACTAAAACTATGAACTAGAACTCTAAATTAAAACCATAAACTAAAACTCATAACTAAACTAAACTACAGCTATAACTAAAACTCTAAACTAAAATTAAACTAAAACTCTAAACTACTAAACTAAAACAAAATTAAACTAAAACTAAACTAAAACTGTAAACTAGAACTCTAAATTAAAACTCTAAACTCAAAATAAACTACAAATCTAACTAAAGCTCTAAACTAGAACTAAACTAAAACTCGAAATTAAAAACGCTAAACTAAAACTAAACTAAAACTCTAAACTAAAACTCTAAACTAAAACTCTGAACAAATGTTCTAAAACAAAACTGAAAATTAAAACTCTGAACTAAAACTCTAAATTAAAATTCTGAACTAAACTAAAACTTTAAATAAAACTCTAAACTATAACTCTAAACTAAACTAAAACTCTATGCTATAACTCTAAACTAAAACTCTAAACTTAAATTCTAAACTAAATTTAAAATCTAAACTAAAACTCGAAGCTGAAACTAGACTGAAAGTCTAAACTAAAACTAAACTAAAAATCTAAATTAAAACTCTAAATTGGAACTCTTAGCTAAAACTTTAAAATAAAACTCTAAGCTTAAACTCTAAACTAAAACTCTTAATTAATGCTCTAAATTAAAACTCTTAAATAAAACTTTAAATTATAACTCTAAACTAAAACTCGTAAGTAAAACTAAACAAAAACTCTTAACTAAAACTAAAATAAAACTGTAACTAAGACTCTTAACCAGACCTATTCTAAAACTCTAAACTAAAACTAAACTGAAATTCTAAACTAAACTCTAAAATAAAACTCTAAACTGAAACTCTAAACTAATAAGCTAAATTAATACTCTAAATTAAAACTCCAAACTAAAACTCAAATTAAGCTCATCTTTCTCAGACTTTTGGTCAAAGCTCTGTTAACCTATCTCAGTTTCTAATTTATCCTCAATTAATCTGCTAGTAGTATCTATGTCTGAAAATTCCATTCCTTACATCTCCGACTTTTTAATAAACATTCTAAGCGTTTAACGTGCTAGCGTACCCTAAAAATAATGGAAATATAACGATGTAATGCATGAAATATATCTATTGAAATAATAAAATGTAGAATATTGACATAAAGATATGTTGCATACATTATTATACATAATTAATATCATTGAACAACTTTGAACAACTTTGGACATTTTGAATCGGTTCCAGAAAATAATTTATCATTTTCTCTCTTGATAGTGTCGCTGTAAAGATATCTATTTTCTCTATGTCTCTTCTTTCGGTATTCCTTTTCTGCCATATCTAACTTCCTTTTGCAAGACCTTCCTCGTGTTCCTGAGCTTCCTTGAAATGGAGAGGTTGTCCTTTGTTTGTATTGTTTCTTTCGATATTGGTCACTCTCTTCCACTGTAGAAACTGATGAGCCTGCCCTTTTTCTCTCCATTTCATCAAAGACTCTTCTTCTCATTTCTTCCAGATTTTCCTCTTATATTTCATTTTCCATAGTTTCTAAATTTGCTGCATTACTCTCACATTAATTATGGAAGTCATGATAGTGGCCATTACAAATCGCACAGTCACAATAAAAATCATAACTTTGATCCATGTTAAAATCTGCTATGTTGTTGATTGATGTAACTCTAATTCTCAAATGGTAAAGCTGCGTAGGGTTGATGAGCAGCCATAGAGTACCTCTAATACAGCCGCATAAATAAAACAAAAATAATAAAAAAAGAGTTGAATAATTTTCCAAGTCCAAAAATTCCAAGTCAGAAAAAAAACGTGTCACTACAAACAGTATTTTTCTAATAGTAAAAGTCACGACTAAGATATCTTTTATCTCATTTGAGGTATATTTCATCTTATTTGAAGACATGTAAAAAAATTTCCTTGTTAAAAAAACATAAATAAAAAACAAAACAAAAAAAAAGTAAAAAAAGAGGAGGGGGGGGGTCAAAAAATTGGGGAGAGGGGGCCCCTTGGAGGTTGGGAGATCTTTGGAGGTTGAGGTCCTTGGTGGTTAGGGTTATTGGTGGTTGCGGTCCTTGATGGTTCAAATCCATAATCATCTCACTAGCTGATTTCTAAGGATTTCTAAGGATTGTTCTGAATTTCTATATTAAAATTCTTTTCTAGGCATCTGCAACTTTATTAGTTTCAACTTTTTAGTATACTCCATTGCTAAAGAATATTATACATTGCCCTCATCCCTCATTATGTACTTATGTATTATAGCGACCACAGCCGAGAAGTGAAAGCTAGGTCGTCACGGGATTGTTTCTTGGCACCTACGACACTATTGGTTTCAACGTTTTAGCAACGGTTACAACGTTACTCCAATGCTAAAGCATATTTTACATTGCCAACACTCCTCAATTGGTACTTGTGTATTATACAGAACCATGGGTGCCCATAAGCTGAATTCCATGGGGGGGCAAACCACGTCTAATTGGCACTTTTAATGCTATATAATAGAAATCTCAGAACACAAATATAAAAATAAGGCAGAATCATTCCGCCTGGGGGGGGGCGGGAGCCCCCCCCTATGGGTGCCCATGTAGAGAACACAGCCAAGAAATAAAGCTAGGTCAAGCGGAAGGATCATTTTGGTACCTACGACTCTATTAGTTTGAACTTTTTAGTAAACTCCATTTCTAAAGCAAATTTTTTATTGCCAAAACTCCCCCATTAGTACTTGTGTATTATACAGAACACCCCCAAGAAGAGAGAGCTATGTCAAGTCGCATGATCTTCTTGTCATCACTAACCGTTTCCATAGACTGATACACATGAGGTTATTCTAACATTTATGTCACATTGCATAAGACTTACCAACCCCTCAGACTCACCTTAATTGATAAACAATTTTAATCCCTTTATCACTTTCATACGAAGATAAAAAAATTCTGACTGTACCATTCCATTCCTCGTTCTGAATTTACCAGCGACGCACCTAGTCAAACCCGTCTTGGCATCATAGCTAAGATATTCAACTCAATATAAATGGTGTGCTGTTAGTAGAAACATCTCTGATTGGCCAAGAAATGGGTTTAGCTGCAGAAAGTAGTCTGACAATTATTGTGTGATTGATATCTATTGAGGCACCACTACTCGTAACACCTACGTATAAGACCTTCACAAATAAGTAAGTTAGGCTTTATTTAGTCATAAATAAAGACTCATTAAATACTTTTTAATCAAATTTAAAAAAAGTTTTTTTTAACTGAAAGTAAGGACCAACATTAAAAACTAAAACATACAGAATTAATTGCGTATATGAGGGGGGTTTTTCCTTCTCAAGATCTAACTCTTTACGCTTAAGTTTTTTGGTACTCAAAGAAAAATCTTCTTATTGTTCTAATTAAACGAATCTTGTGTTTCAGGAGTTGTTCTCAAAGAATTGGGACAAAATTCAAACTTTAGTGTAAATAGCGAGGTGTTGAGGAGGAGTAACCCTCCTCATATATGTAATAATTTCTGTTCGGTTTAAGTTTTAATGTTGCTTCTTTCTTGTAGTTGGAAATACATCTTTTTTTAATTTAATCTCTGATTGTTTTTCTAAATAGCACCAGGAAATCTGGCTCCACCTCCACGGAAAAATCCCTCGTCTCCACAGATATATTCTCTTGACAATTCAATTATGGTGAAAATTTACCCCGACTGATTGCCTTTAAGATCTATACACGCAAATTGAGTCGGCAAAGAGAAAGCAAGACTTAAGAAGAATTGCGTACAGGAATTCTGGCAAATTCCCCCAATGCAAAATTTCCCCTGAAAATTTCTTCCCTGGAAACTCCCTTCCCCAAAAATTCTACCCGTAAAAAATCAACCAGCAGAAAATTTGACCCCCCCCCCCAAAAAAAAATGTATGCATGCTTCCAAATAACAAATATCATACATAAACAATGGGTAAATTTCATAACTAAAAGACCTTTCCCCTTGGGCTTTTGGGGGTAATGATATCTCCAATGGCATAGTTATTTGGTTTTTTAACTATGCTGAACAAAATTGGTGTCTGAAAATTTTGATCAGTCGATTTTGAGAAAAAAAAGGCGAGGGAGAGGGCCTAGTTACCCTTCAATCTTTTTCGTAACTTAAAAGGGCGCTAGAACTTTTGATTTCAGCTAAAATGAGCCCTTTCAGTATTCTAGGACTACCAGGTCGATATGATCACCCTTGGGAAAAATAAAAACAACAAACTAGCAAATAAACACGGATCAGTACTCTTTCTTCTGGGAAAAAAAATACAAAATTCCACGTTGTTGCAGATAGGAGCTTGCAACCTCTACAATGGGTTCTCTAAGACGCTGAATCTGAGGGCGTTATTTTCATTGAGATTCTGTGACTTTTATGGGATGTTTCCCTTTTTTTTTAAGAATCAGGCAATATTTCTCAGGCTTGTTGCCTTTGATGGCTAAGACTAAACTTAATAAAACTTATATATTTGATACCAACAACATTAGCCAATTCTTTTGATATATCCGTCTGAATCAAAATTCCGATTTTAGAGTTTCGGTTACTATTGAGCCGGGTCACTCAATTTGTTACCACGAACTGTATGAACACTATTAATCCCATTTAAATCTGTCAAACTACACATAAGGCCCTCGTCATGAAATGAACACACCTTTTTATAATGTTAGGAAAGGCCTTTGGGCCTTTTCGAAAATTAGTTAAAAAAAAACTATCCGAAAAATAAGTTTTTCAAAGAAAAGTAAGGGTCATTTTAAACGTAAGCTCAGCAGATACAAATACCTGTTAAAATTCAAACTCGAAACGACTAGAAATTACTATTAAAGAATAAATGAAACCCAAAACGAACAGAAATTAAATAAACAATCGTAGCAAAAAACATACAACAAGTAATAATATAAATGAATAGACAGATCTTAAAGCGAGTAATGCTTAGATTGAAGATGAAAATCAAGCTTAATACGAAAAAAATATTTTGCTATTGAAGTATAAATGAAACCTAAAACGAACAGAAATTAAATAAACAGTCAATGCAAAGAAACATACAATAGATATTAATGTAGCCTAATGAATAAATAAATCTTAAAACGAGTGAAACTTAAATTGAATATGCAAATCAAGCTTGAAGCGAAAAAAGATCACTGCAAAAAAAAGTTTGGGTATCGCCTCCTTCCCTCACTGTAAAAGTCTAAAATCTACTGCGTCATTGGCGCTTTACTGAAAACTAATTTTATTACAAATATTTTCTTTTTTTCTTAATATTGAAAATAAACATTAAAATTATAGTAAAGTTATTCAATTTGATGTCGTTTATACTTTCCAAGATTGCTCAAGACGCATATAGTTTTCAGTAAAGCGCCAATGACGCAGTAGGTTTTAGACTTTTACAGTGAAAGAAGGAGGCGATACCCAAACTCTTTTTTGTAATGATTTTTGTTCGTTTCAAGCTTGATTTGCATATTCAATTTTAGTTTCAATAATTTTAAAATTCATTTAGATTAATATCTATTGTATTTTTGTTTGCATTGACTGTTTATTTAATTTCTGTTCGTTTTAAGTTTCACTTATACTTCAATAGGAATATATTTTTTTTCGATTTCAGCTTGATTTTCATGTTCAATCTGAGCATTACTCTCTTTAAAATCTATTTATTCATTTATGTTATTGCTTCTTGTATGTTTTTTGCTATAATTGTTTATTTAATTTCTTTAAAAGTGAACTAGAACTTCTATTTTTAATCAAATGAGCCCTCTCTGATGTTTATACGAGCATCCCTTCTATAATAGCCATTTATACCCCCAGAGTATAACTTGCAACGCCTGTTCCTGGGCCCTAGGGGTTGTGTCGACCCCAGAGTTTTAATATCTGATTTTTTAACTATTTTTAACAAAATGGTCACCTCAAATTTTTATCGTATGGGTTTATCTATCCGATAAACCAAAGGGCGTGGAGGGCGGGAGGGGCTAGTTGCCCTCTGATCTTTTTTACTCTGAGAAAATGAACTAGAACTTTTAATTTCCATTCAAATGAGCCCTCTCTGAAGTTTATACGAGCATCCCTTTCATAAGAACCATATACGGTTCCTATGAAAGGTTCTGCTGAAGCATTTGAAGAAAAGAATATCCGGGGAGGGGGGGGAGGGTAGTTACTCTCCGATAACTTTTGACTCTTAGAAAGGAAACTACAACTTGTCACCTGAAAGTTGTTTTGCCGAATCTGTTTTCCAAAAATGGGAGAAAACGAGTTTGGAAATTTGACATTTGTATCTCAGAATCGACTATAGCTAGAGCACATACTTACTTACTTGTACTTGTTGCAAGACCAGACGCAGACGCCTCACCCGGTATCTAGAAGAATACGTAAGATTGACTCCCATTTGTCGCGATCTTGTGCTAGCTCTTCATCAAACCAGAGCCGGCAGCTGTCCCACTTTCTGCCAAACTCTTGAAATCCTCCAATGGGGTCGAGGTCGTCTTTGGCAGTTGTCCACCAATTCTTCAATTGACCGCCAGGTCACCCGTGCCAATCTGGCAGTGGGACCAAAAAGGAGAAGCCATCGGTCATCCCACAGGCATCTCGATCCAGTAATGTCCTCCTATTATGGTTGAACCAACGTGTGTAGATTGCGTAGATCTCTTTAGTAGGTCCGGCGCAGCGTGTTTCTGAGTCTTCCCTGGCAACAGCTTACTGGTGGTTGCTAATGTGAAGTGACTTTTAGGAGTCTATGGTCGTTCATACATTTTCATTAACTTTTCGAATATTATATTCGGATTATCTTTATAGTAGTACAATGGTAAACAAACAAAGGAAAAACTAGCCAAAACGGGCATAAAGCCATTTGAAAAAGGCAAGATAAGTTATATTAAACAAGGTATCTTTAGTACAGATGAAGAAAAAAATAACAGCAAATAAAACAATAGACCGAACGAAAATGACTCAGAAAAGATAGAAGCTGGAAGAAAAAAAGAGAAAATTTTAAATGTATACAAAAACCAAATGTACTATATCTACTCCCATCAAATTTTGGTCACCATATCTGTACTAAAATATAATCAGTAGCATTATGCGCATAGCACCGTTGTTTTCTTCAATATCCTCTTCAACAAACTATAAAAGTTTAGACTAAATACCTTCACATGTTCATTTAGCATTGCTAAAACGTCGTCTTGTCAACCTCTGTGGCCATAGTGTATTCCGATTCAACACAGTACAGTTTAAATATTCCGCAAGTTTTTCGCCTTAATACTCTTAGCTTTAGTAGCAGTAGTACCAGCAGTAATAGTAGCCGCAGTAGAAATAATAGTATTAGCCTTAGATTTAGTAGCAGTAGTAGTAGTAGCAATAATAGTAACAGCAGTATGAAGTAGCAATATAATGCAAATATTGTCTTTGGTTAGTTCAAAATCTCTCACAACAAGCCCTACAAGCTTCTACTTTACATACCAAGCTGTTCCAAAGATAATGCTGATACGCCCTTTTGACAATCTGCATACAGCCGGCGTGTTGTGATTCAGCCCACTTTCCCCCCTCAAAATTTCACCTTCATGTCCTTAGTCATAGCTGTAATAGTAGTCACAGAATTAGCATTATTCTACTCATTTTCTCCTCATCCCATAGAAACATCCCAAACTAGAACAAGGAGATTTATTTTTGGAAATTAGGTCTATTTAGCCTAGAGCATGGATTTTAACCAGTCAGAGCCATAATCCCCCTGGCCATTTAAACAAACCAGAGTTTTGAGCTGATCAAAAAACTAGAATTTTCGGCTCATTTTGGAGTAAAAATAAACTGGAAAAATGCGTCGTAATTTCATCAAAACATAAGGATATTTCTTCACTTAACTTTTTTTTGTCAAGAAATCAAAACAGAACAAAATTTATCTCCAAAGTTCTTACGTTAGAAAATAAAGCTTTAGGCCCTTTGAAACCTGATTGTATGGATAAAACAATATTTCAGTTTCTTTGTTTTCTGAATTTCTGTGTTTTTAAGTTCAAAAGACTTTATAATCACTTAAAAGAACGTTGCCAAATTGGAAAATTGACTTAATGAGCAAACACCCTCCCCCCTCCTCCCTGAGTTTAAATCTTGGTGACAATAGAGAGGTATTTACTCAACCAGACATACACAAACTGGATTTTTTTAAACCCAGAAAGTCATAGTCAAAGGGAACGAACAAGTTAAAACGAAAAGCAGAAGTAAATCACTGAATAAATAAACAAAAGTATTCCTAAAAAAATGAATTAACTAACTGATAAAAAACACAAAAGAACAGCAAAAAAAAAGAAGCAGATTACAATAGGGTCCAGCAAGACCAGAGAAATTGTTATTGTACAATATGAACTAGAAAGTTTTTCCTAAGAATGGGTTTTTATATGTTTTTTCAGATTTAATTTAGAAGAATTTTCTCTCTTGCATATACCACATTTGAAGGGTTTTTCACCCGTGTGTACTCTTTGGTGGTTAACCAAACTCCTTGAACTACAAAAGGCCTTGTCACATACTTCACACTTAAACGGTTTCTCACCACTGTGTACTCTTTGGTGCTGAATCAAACTGCTTGAACTACAAAAGGCCTTGTCACATACTTCACACTTTGGTGTGAATTTAAAGGGTTTTTCACCCGTGTGTACTCTTTGGTGCTTAATCAAACTGCTTGAACTACAAAAGGCCTTGTCACATACTTTACATTTAAATGGTTTCTCACCAGTGTGTAGTCTTTGGTGCTGAATCAAACTGCTTGAACTACAAAAGGCCTTGTTACATACTTCACACTTAAACAGTTTCTCCCCAGAATCCACTCTTTGATGATTAATCAAACTGATCGATTGTGAAAAGCATTTTTTACATATTTCACACTTAAATGGTTTTTCCCCAATTTACACTTTTTGGTGCTTAATCAAATTGCTTGACTGAGAAAATGTTTTTTCACAGACATCACATTTAAAGGGTTTTTCACCTGTGTGTACTCTTAGGTTCTTAATCAAATTGCTTAAACTACAATAAGTCTTGTCACATACTTCACACTTAAACGGTTTCTCCCCAGTATGCACTCTTTGGTGTCCAATCAAATTGTTAGAATGAGAAAATCATTGTTTACATATTTTACACTTAAAGGGTTTTTCACCCGTGTGTACTGTTTGGTGTATATCCAAGTCCCTTGATTGAGAAAAACATTTTTTGCACACATCACATTTATATGGCCTTTTTAATGTGTATTTTCTTTCACATCTTTCAAACTCTTCGTCTTTTTCGCTTTGTAAGCCACTCTTAAAATATGAATTCTTAACGTTTAAGCTTTTTGCCTCAGGTTTTGATTCATTGAAAGTTTCGCTGTATTTTTTGATATCACTTGATGAATTATCTTCAACTCCAACAACTGAAAAAATAAGCAAGAAACATAATCGAATAGAACGAGAAAATAATTCTTAGTTAACTAAAAACAATCTTTATTTGAGGCTAAGTGTTTCTGTTTCTCAACAAGAAAAAAGTCACCATCCTAACTAAGATTATTCGAAAAAAAACAACAAATGAATATGGATTGAAAGTTTATTATATATACTGATATTAATTCCTTGAAGTGCTAATAATTTTGAAGTAATTGAAGTTAAAAACGAGAAAATCTTTAAAGTGTATTTGGTTTTCAATAAAGTACGAATTATGTTCAGACAATACAAAGAAAGCGTCAGCCAAACTTTTCTTAGGTTCTGCTAATTTTGAGTTTGACTCGGTTATTGATTCTAACTTCTGTTCATTTTGGGTTTCATTTATTTCTTGATGGTAATTTAAAGTAGTATTAAGTTTCAAATTTATTCGACTTTATTTATTCCCATCTTTGGATTATTGAGTCCTAACTTTTATTTAAAAAACTTCTTTTTTGAAAGTTTTCCGAATTAATTTCTTTTTGATTTAATTGACCTAGTTTTTTTCATTGGTAAAGAAAAACATAATTTAAATCTTTTTTGTCTTTCTTAACAAAAATTCAGATTTTGGCTTTCAATTTACATGTCGGGCAAAGTTTTTCAGCGATATTTAGTAATAAACGCATTTTAAAAAATCTGAATACACGTAGTATATTTCGATATAGTTTACACCTCCACCTTCCCTGAAACTTAAAACTCAGTAACCTATTTTGTTCCTAAAAAACTATATTTATACTATTTTGACACCCTTGATGCACTTACACACAATGGATTTAGTTCAGTGGTTAGAGCAGCGATATTAATAGTGGTGAACACGCTATCCTTGCTTTCATCGAACATATTAATGAATGCTCAGATAGAGGAGAAATTCCAGCAACAATATACGGTAAAAAAAAAAAATTTAAAAAAGTATTCAATACAATATCCCATTGTATTCTTTTTTGTAAATTTCATAATTATAGAGTAAACGAACTGTCGTTGGATCTAGTTAAATTTTATCTGTATAATAAAAAGCAGAAAATCGATGGAGGCAATTTCCTCTCTTCACCTGTTCCTCATTCTTCGAAGGTTAGGGTACCTCAGGGCTCTGCCCTAGGTCCTCTGCTTTTTCTAACTTATATAAATGATTTCCACCGTGCTTTGGCAATCTCGTGTCTCAACACAAATTTTGCTGTCAACGTTTTGCAATCAACGAGGAGATGTTCTTAATTCGTGTTCATCAAATCTTATTGTTTTGAATTTATGTAAAACTAATTTCATAATTTAGAGCATAAAGTCAAATGTTTGCCCTCGCATTATTCTAGATACTCTTACAAAACATCTATAAGGTTATCTTTTAGAACACACATTTTAAAACTACGATTAAAGGTTTAATGCTAAGGTTGAAGCATTATTTGCCCTACTCTGCTTTACAAAGAATTCATTTTGCTGTGATTCAGTCTAATATTGATTATTGTTCTCTCCTATAATTATCTACATTTAAAAGCCATATTAAACCAATATAGATTTTTAAAAAATAAAGCGCTAAGAATCATGAAATTTTCTATTCCAGCACCTATTGTATATTTGCACTTCCAAATAAGTCTTCTACAGTATCTTTCTATACTTAACTTGATATACTTCCAGTTTCAAAAAAATTTACTTTCGGAGCAGTTCTTTTCAAATTCATTATGACATTAAGAAATTACCGCCATAATACCTCCATTAAAGCTTGTTCTCCCAATCACAAGATTTACATAATTATAACAGTGGACAAAAGAAGAGTATCTACATTGACAAGTATAGAACTGACAGATATAAATTTGTTATCTGTGTCGATATCCTGGTGCTGGGATACTCACAAGGATCTTATTGACAAATTTACTTCTATTCTATTAAGAAAAAGGAATTTTAAACTTTATTTAGTTCAAAACTATCTGTAATTTAGCGTCTATTTAATAAGATAAAGTTATTTGTACGGATTGTTTTTCTGGTTGAATGTGGGTCTCTTGGCTATCTTCTAGTATTAATTTATATTCAATGATATTGAAACTTATTTATAAATCCTGGACTAACTGCTACTTTCATATTACTGTAGTGTTATTGCATATTAGCCGTCGTGTTCAACTTTGTACTGCAGTGTTATTTTTAATTTAATCTTGGTCTATGCCTTGTTTTTATTTTAGCTTGTGTCCCAATGGGCCTATGTCAAATATATAAATGTATATGTGAATAATAAAATGATTGAAGTTTGAACTTAAACTAACCCTGAAAGTCCCAACTTTATATCCTCAGCCGTTCTTGAAATATTGCTGAGACGTCTTATTTAAAGTAAATATAAACATAGTACCTTTTGATTTCGTTCTGAAGAAATACAAACTTTTCCTGAAACTTTCTACTTTATATCCTATCCTAGTCGTGAAAAATCTCCCCTTGATATCTTGACAACCTGTATGCACCTAAATTATTCTTATTTAGTTCAATAATAGAAGTAATAGCTGTAGAAATACTTGCAAAAGTTGTAGTAATTTTGGTAGCCCAGGAAGTTTCAGCTTAATACCCTAAGGCGATGTTGGTATATTGCTAAAGCCTCCATTTAATAGCCCATGAATGGATTTTGATTCAGTTCAAAATCTCCTCACCATTCCCAGAGAATTTCACTAAAGCCATTAGCATTAGCAATAGTAGTAGTCATAGTAGAAAACGTAACAGTGGGACCACTGGAAGTATAATTAATGATAGCAGTAGTAGTAATAGTATTTATATTGTGCCTTTTTGGTCTTGTTCAATATTCCTTCCTCATACCCCAATACTTTCAACTTAATATTTTAATCCATTGCTGAGATGTTGCAGATAAACCCTTTTGAAAGCCTGCATGTACCTAGTATGTTTTGATTTAAAATAATGTCCCCGACAGCAGCCTCTGAAAATTCCAAATTAACACTATTAGCTTTAGTAACAACAGTAATAGCAGCAATAGTATTACTACTACCGCATGTAATAGTGGTATGTATATAGTGCATTTTTATTAGTTCAAACTATGCCTCAACAAGTCCCGAAAGTGTCAACTTAATACTCTAAGCCGTTCTTCATATACTGCTAATATGCCATTTTGCCAGCTAGCATATGCATAGCGTGTTTCAGTTTAATTGAAAAAACGCCTCAACGTTTTACAAAAAATTCCTCATTAATACCCTTAGCCTCAGTATTAATATTAATGGTAGCAGTAGTATGCATATAGTACCTTAGGGTTGGTTAAACATTCCCCTAAACATGCACTGACATTTTTAACTTAATACTCTAGGCTATTTCTAAGAAATAGCTGTTACGCTCATTAAATAGCCTGCATCGACATACTGTATTTTGATGCACTTCAACATCCTCCAAAAATTCCCTGAAAGTTTTACAGTAATAGTAGTAGTCGTAGTAGTAGAAGCTCTAATAGTAATAATAGCGGTACCAGCTGTATTAGCAGTAGTAAAGTGTGCACATAAGGTATTTTGGTTAGTTCAAAATCCCCCTTAACATGGTATTTAAGGTTAAACTTAATTCTCTAAACTATTCCTGGGATATTGCTGACACGCCCTTTTGTAAACCTCCACGTAAAGTGTGTTTTGATATAGGTTATCATTACTCTCAAAATTCCCTGAAAATTTTTTCTTCATAAGCTTAGCCTCAGTAGCAGTAGTTATAGTAAAAGTAGCGGCAGTATCAATGGTATCAGTGAGTATGCACTGCTTTTTTCTTAATTCAACATCCCTTTTAGCACACACTAAAAGTTTCAGCTTAATACTCAAACCTGTCCCAAAGAAGTTGCTCACATATCCTTTTCACAGCCTGAATGCACATAGTGTTTTATTTCGTTCAATATTCCATAAAGTTTTTCTTGAAAGTGCCACCTAAATACCCTTAGCCTTAGCAAAGGTAAAAGTCATAGGAGTAGGAATAGTAGTAATAGTGGTGACATGAAAATAGTGCTATTATTGTTGAACATCCCTCTAAGCATGCACTAATAGTTTCAACTGAATACTCTAAGCCGTTCTGAAGATATTGCTTATAAGCCCGTTTTAAAACCTGCATGCATATTGTCTGTTATGATGTATTTGAAACTCAGTCTAAACTTTCCCCGAAAGTCTCATCTTGACACAATTAGCTTCACAAGTAGCAGTAATCAAGCAGTAGCAATAGAATACTCGTAATGCCTTTCGGTTAGTTCCAAATTATACCTCAACCTACCCTGGAAGTTTCAACTTAATGATCTAAGCCGTTCCTGATATTTTCCTGATACGCCCTTTTGACAATCTACGTACTCATAATGTATTTTGATTTAGTTCAACGTACCCCAAAATATTCCCTGAGAAATTCAACTTATACCCTTAGCTTCAGCAGTATTAATAGTAGCACTACCAGTAGCTGTATACACATAGCATTTTTTTTTTCAACATTCCCCTCAATACACATTGAAAGCTTCAATTTTCTATTCAAAACAGTTTCTGGGACATTGTTGATATGTGCTTTTGACAACCTGCAAGCACATAGTGTTTTATTTTCAGTTCAGCATCTTCCAAACATTCTTCTTCAGCATCTTCTTAGAATGTATTTATCTCAACATTCCCCGAAATTGTCATTTTAATGCCCTTACTTTAATTGTAGTAGTAGCAGCAGTTATTTTAGGGACAGTAGCAGTAGTGATAGCATGAAAATTTTGCCATCTAGTTAGTTCAACATCCCCCACAACAAGCACAGAAACTTCATACTCCAAGCCGTTCCTAAGAAATTACTGATAAGTGCCTTCGACAAACTATATGCACACAATGTTTTGATTTAGTTCAGCATTCTCCAAAATGATCCTTGAAATTTTCACATTAGTAGCAATAGTAGTCAAGATAGTAGCGTTAGATGTAAAAGTATCAGTAGTAGTGTTATCAGTAGTAGTAAAGTAGCAGTTGTAGTACATAATACTGCATTTTGGTCAGTTGAACATCCCCCTCATTATACCCTCCAAGTTCCAAGTTAATACTCCTAGCCATTCCAAAGATATTCCTGGCAACCTCTATTCTTTTGACAACCACTGTCCACAAAGTGTGTTTTAAGATTTATTTCAGTAATTGATTTTGAACTTAAAAACCACAAAGTGTATCAATCAGCAGCCAGAACACGTACCCGTTAGGGTTCGTAAATCACCGCCTATTTTTGAGTTACTTTTTCATCTCAATCTGGCTTTACTCAAGGAATTGGTTTAGTAAAATACTTAAAAAGAAAGTAAGAGAAACGCTCCTCTCAAGGTTAGTCAAAAGTCCATGTATTTAGTCCGTTTGTTTTAGTGCTTTTTCAATAAACTATTATCTGATAAAAAGGATTCTACCGAAAAAAAAACAAAAAACAATCTTAGATGTACCTTCATTGTCAAAACATGTGGAGCCAAATTCCAGATTGTCGGGTTCAAGTTTATAACGTCCTGAATAGCTGGATAAAGAACAGAAAGAAACCACTTCTCGTTTTGGAGACGTACAAAAGTCTGGAACGTCAAAGAGCTCCTTACTGTTAATTGGTAATACATTCTCAAGTTCTGAAACAAAATTTAAATAAAAGTGACACAAAACAAATTCAACAGTAAAACTTACTATACAAATCCAACTACTTTTCTCTTTAGAATCGATTAGCTCCCGAACATCAATAATAACCCTGAATGGGATTAAAGCATATACCAGCTTGGCTATTTCCTATGTTTGGCAATCTTTAAGATAGACGATTCTAATATATATGTATACATACTTATGTATGTATGGACATATATATAGCACTGGGCCCGAAACAGCTACGTAGTAGGCTTGTATATACTGATTCTCATTTTTGCTAACCACATTCTCTTCTAACCGCAGCCTCTTCTTGATGTCATGGAGTCACCATAGTTTCGATACAACCACCCTTTGAAAAATGCAAATTTTTCCTTAAATTGTTACCTATTTATATCGTTTTTTTTGCCAGAAAAATCAATATGCCAGTTTTAAGAAAAAAAAAAAAAAAAAACAACTATGTATCCGATTTCTAGGCTGGGCCCTGACACTCTGCATGCAGTAGGCTTGTGTATATTAATTCTCGTTATAAGTAACAAGCTCCAAATGAATCACCTTTGTTTCCTACTCTTTCCTCGGAAAAATAGAGGGGTCCACTGGGAATACATATACCATTGATGGGTCCCAATGACTTTTAACTTACACTTTCGTAGTTTATGACATCATAGTAATATTGCACAGGGTTTTGCGCCAGACTTTGTCGGCGCTGAAGATTGTGAAGGGGTTGTTGCACTAACGTAATATATCTTTTCTCTTCGCGTTCATTTTTGACTTGTTATGATTTTCGTTGTCAGTTGTCTTCTAACACTACAATTCTTTGTTCTACATATCATTTTTGAACCGTTTTTGAAACTTGCTTTCTCGCTGTAGCGAGTAATTCTTACGTTGGAGTAATTCTTACTCCAGCTTATCTTTTAATCGTATATTTCTTTGTACTCTCGAAGGAGTGCTTTTTAACCCATTTCCTTTTCTCTTCACTTCATTAATTCTTTCTGATCTACGTTGTCGCACGTCTTATAACAACAAAGTTCTTTGTTCTTCACTTTTGTTTTTGACTCGTTTTAATTCTTGGTGCCGCTTATCTTCTAACCAGATATTTCTTTATTTTTTACTTTGGTTTTGACTCGTTTTAATTCTCGTTGACACAAGTATTCTAACTGTATATATCTTCGTTCTTCATTTTCATTTATCATTACTGAAAAATAAAACTTCAATACCGTTTACATTAGCTTTTCAGATTAGTCTTGTCACATTTGATGGTGAAGGTTGTTCTTTAGTCTCCTAGGCATTATTAAACTGCTGAAAACGCCTTTTGTAAATAAAATATTAGGAAAAACTTACTGTGTTTCAAATAAATATCCCTAATAGTTTACCATAGAAAATGAAACTAAAACAAAAAACTCTACAAAATAAAAGGCTCAAAGAGATTCGTCTGGTAATCAGAGGACTGCAAAAATGGTTTTCACTCAGTAACAATAAATTTAATATTCAAATACTTCAGAAGACAGTTCAAACCATAATAGTTCATTTCTATCCATGCTTATTTCAAATATCTCCAACAAACCTCTTTCAAGTGACAATTCTCAAATAAGCCCGAATATTTATTCTACCTGTCCTATCGCTTTTTCCAATAAACTATTATCTGATATATTTGATGCCACAAAAAACTAAATAAGAAAACAACCAGATTTTCAGCTAAAAGTAATGAGCAACATCAGAAGTTAAAAAGATCAGAAATTATTTTATGTATGAGAGGTGTTGGGTGTTGCTTTTACCTCAAAACCCCGTTCTTCAAGCTAAAGTATCTAAAACACTTTTAAAAAAGTTTTCTTATTCTATTAAGTGATCATTGTGTTTCAGTAGTCGTGTAAGAATTCAGACAAAAACTCTAACTTTAGCGTAAAGAGCGGGGTATTCAGGAGGAGACAACACCCGTCATATATGCAATTATTTCTGTTCTGTGTTTTAATTTTGCTCGCTACTTTCAGTTGAAAAATTGTCATTAATTGTTTCATTTAATTATTTTTTCATTTAATTTCTGATCGTTTTGCAAAAAATGCCAGGTAGCCCATCCCTCTCCCTCATGGAAATTCCCCCAAGCCTGATTCCCCCAATTCCTCCGTAGAAAGTTCTCCTGCGTAAAATACTTTCTCCTCGCGACAAATTCCTCCCAGGAAAATTTCTTGCTCACGATTCCGCCAGAAAAAGGCTCCTTCTGATCGTTTTTCAATTCATACCGGAAACTACTACGTGGAAAATTTTTCTCAGCTTCTCAGTTAATTTTTCTCAGTTACATGTTTTTGGTTACTTAAAAAGCGCACTAAAACAGTTATTTTTCTTTTAGATAAGTCTTCTCCCGATCTTCTAGGACTATTGGTTCGGCACGATTAGCTTCTATGCTCGTAGCTTTTATTGGGTAGCATTAAACTTAATGCTTATTAAATTATTAAAACTAGCACTAAAATCCGATTCTTTCGATGAATGTATTGTTATCAAGATTCCATTTTTTAGAGTTTTTGATACAATTGGTCCAAGTCACTCCTTACTTATAGTTCGTTACTTCGAACTGTTTGATACAAAAAGCTTTAGCAAACCTTCGTTGGCAATGGGTGCTGGGCCCAATTCCTGTGTATCTGGTTCAAGTTTACATGCTCCTGTAAAGCCAGAAAATGAGTCAACAGGAACAACTTCCCGTTCGGGAGAAAAAAGAAAGTCTGAAGCCTCAAAACGTTCCTCATTATCACCATGCAAAGCATCTTGAACCTCTGAAACAAATCATAAATAAAGGGGACATAAGACACATAAAAATAAAACTCAGTTTTAAGTATATATATATATATATATATATATATATATATATATATATATATATATATATATATATATATATATATATATATATATATATATATATATATATATATATATATATATATATATATATATATACATATATATATACAACATATATATATGTATATATATACAACTATATATATACAGCATATATATATATATATATATATATATATATATATATATATATATATATATATATATATATATATATATATATATATATATATATATATATATATATATACAACTGTCGGAAAGGCATTGAGTTTCTTCACTCACTACGCTCTTTTAAAAGCAAGAGGTATTGAATGGCGATCTTGCGATCAGTTTTAGACGATCTTGCGACCAATAACATTTACGACGATAACATTTTAGATTTATGAAAATGGCTTGCTACACAGGCTAAAGACAAACGAGTCATGCCTATATTTGCAATTTATTCGCCGAGTGGCATAGCCTACCCGTTATTGGTGATGCGTTACTACTTCTGTGGTCTCGCAAGTGAATATCAATCAAAAAATTTACGGGCTTATACAAGCAAAAATAAATAAACAGAAAGTATATGGCTTTACTAGCCCCCTTTCACCTCCCAATTAACTCCAGCGTAACACAAAGCCACTCATGTATGCTGCAGTCTTGAAGAACTGTCCGAACTTGTCTTCACCAGAACAGAGGCAGCAATTTGTAGACCGTCTATGTCCAGTAGCTTCGAAAAATATTGAACAGCTAAAGCGTTATCATAACAAATATAAGGTTGTCGTACGAGCCAAAAATGTGTCAATTCTATCACTGAAAGTGTGAAAGTCCCAGCAAAATGTAACTGCATCAGTGAAGTCTCCAGCTTTCATTGCAAATTTTAAAAGCGTTCCAGCAGAAATAGATGAGTCCGAGCTCATGAAAAGTATTTTTAACTGCTCTAGAGTAGTTCAATGTGGCAGATCTAGGGCATTCAAACTTTATTTTGAACAGCAACTTCATTTTCAGACATTCCTGAGTGAATCTATCAAAATAGCCTGCAAATTATTGCTTGTTAAACAGTTTATTTCCATGCCAAAAAATTTTTAATTGTCACCAAGTTGGTCAAAAAGCAGCAGAGTGTAAAAATATAAGATTTTGTTCAAGATACGGTTCAGCCGAGCGCACCATGAAATTCCACCAGGGATCTCTACTAAACATTACCAAGATGTGAGATTTGTTCCATGGAACACAAACGGTTATTTATTAAATAAAATATTTGTATTGGAAGTTTCCGTGAGTTTCCGAAGTTTCCATGAGTAGAGACTTTTGTACCCTTTCTGCTTCCGCAAGGCGTGTTTATTCCCGAGGTCGTCTAATATTTAAAATATTAAAAGATTATTAAATGCTGAAAAAATGATTGACAAAAAAAGCTCCACTGGTCTTCTAGCTATAGAACAACTCGAAAACAGCAATTTTCCCCTATATTGTGGTAAAGCTTTCTAATTTAGTTAATTATTAATTGAGTAAAAATATATTAAGACGCAAAAACAAAGTTTCAAAATACCAATTTTAAGACAAGGATACAAATCGTGGAATGTGTGGGCTTGGAGGGAACTTGCTCAATAACCAATTTCCTGGCTAAATGCGTCAATTTACCGGAAGGACGTGGTTAGGTTTTTCATATATATACCCCGATTTTGAGACTGAAGGCAGACTTTTTGACTTGCCGGGTGAACCTCTGCCCGTTTGTTTTCTCATTGGAAATACTTTTGAGTTTGTCGGATCATTGTAAGTGTCTGTATCTTATTTATATATTATTGTTGTTTTCAAGACTTGTGGTCTACTTTGGACAGCCAGTCCCAGTATACAGAATATATCTGATTATATTATATGTTAAATGAATAAAAGTATTGTATTTCAGACAACCTTTCTACGATATACTTTTAGCTTCTCGAATATACCCAGTCGGTACGCCTCATTGGTTCGGTCATAGCCTAATGCACGCTACCAAAAGTTTAACTACTTTAGGGCTAGAGTTTATCTCCCCTATAAAGGGAGAATAAAGGAATCTACAACTACAACCCCCAAATACCACAAATAACGTTTCACAACAACTGGTGGCAGCGGAGGGAAACCGGGTCGAGAAGGCTATATAAAAATAGTAAATTGAAATAAAACGGCTTTACCAGAAGAAAAAATGTCTTCTCTATCAACAGCACTTGAAATTGTAAAAATTATACCAGAATACGCGGAGATTTCAGACGTAGATAGATTTATTGGAAAACAAAAAATTTTCGACGAACTAACTGAATCGTTTGAGGATAAGGTCAAAGAGCAATGCGTGGCAGCCAGATTAAAGGGAAGCGCCCTTAAACATTTTGAGGCAATTAAGGAAAAAGAGCCCAAGGACATCAGTACTTTAATTGAATCTTTTAAAACAAGATTCATTGAGACAAGCATCTCCGAGAGGCTAAGAACAGAGGTAGTCACATTCGATACCTCAACTAGTATCAGGGAATATGCAGAAAAAATTTGTAGATCCGCGTGTTTACAATTAGAGAAAGGCAGAAATGACGAGACAGTACAGAAAGTACAACTACATACTTTTACCTAAGGGTTACCGAAAAAGTTATTAAGACTAATATTATCGCGGAAACCTGAAACTTTAGAGCAGGCTATAATACTAGTCGAAACAGAGGTAAAAATTGACGAGGCTATGAAAAGGTTTGATCAGATGGCAATAAATAACAAAGGACCCCAAGAAACAAAAAAATATGAAAGGGGGGACAGAAAAAGGTGAACTTTGAGGAGCCGAATCGTGAACCAAAAAGGCGCGACGGAGGCCGAGGGTCACCTTCTAGGGAAATAGCTGACAAATTCCACGACCTTGAGAGATTAGCAGCTAATAACTATAGGAAATATGGGCAACATCCCCCACCAAAGACAGATAGTTGGGGAACCAACAAAGGCAGATCAAAAATATTTAGAAATAACTAGGAAACAAACAAACAATTTAAGAGAAAATTTTATTGCTATTATTGTAGCAAACCAAACCACTATGCAGCATATTGCTGGTATAGAATACGCAAAGAAGGCCAGACGTACAAGATAAGACACCAATTCAGAACGCAGGGGGACAGAAATTTAGGAAGACGGGGAATAAATAATACTTGGCAAACACCTAATAATATTCCTGAATTTAGGCCTAGAAGGCAAACGGTTAACAATACCCAGGGTCAAAGTAGCAGCGCTGAAGAAAACTAGGATAATCCCAGAAATTTTCGGCAAAACAGTGGGCATTTAAATGGAGAAACAAGTCTGTAAGTGTCGACAGAGCTGTTTCCTTACAAAGACCCCTATATAGTTTGGAATGTTGGGATACAAATACAAATAATAATAATCTACCAAATTTGCGTTGTTTTAAAATTGAGTGTTTTCAAAATTTACCAGGTTTACTAGAAACAGGCGCATCTAAATCATTAATTCGAGAGGAAGTCTTTAATAGGTTTCCTCCTAGTGTCAAAAATCGAGTAAGCAGATGCCAAAATACCCTAACATCAGTGACAGGGCACAAACTGACAATTTTGGGAGAATGTCCGCTGAAATTTGGTGCAGGGGATAAAGAAATAACAGAAACAGTAATAATATGGAAGAAGCTACCATTTCCTTGTATTGTAGGAGTAGATGCCATCAGAAAATATGGAATTGTATGGGAACTCATATCCAATACAATCACAATAAACCAGGCAAGTGAAAGTAATAAGCAAATTTGTGTAACAACAAATACAGAAAGTGAAGATTCGAATTATAACCTAAAAATAAGAGGAAAAATCACAATAGAAGGTGGAACGACAGCTCAAGTTCTAGCTACATTAAATGAAAAAGATGGAAAGGTTAAAACGATGGATGCCGTGCTAGGGGGGTACACCATAAAAGAATACCCAATGATTTACGTGGAAAATCAAGTTAAAAAAATTGAAAATGGTATAACATACTTAAAACTATCAAATCCAAGTAATGATAAAATAAAACTGAACCAGGTAGAGCATGGATCAGTAGAAAAGATTTCAAATTCACAAATAAAATCTCTAAACAGTCCAGGATTAAGCGTAAACTTCACTTCTAGCCACAAACATTTATCCCCATTAAAACCGCAACCACAAGAAGAGTATGGAATAGCGGAAACGGATTTTTTACAAAAATTTTATTTAAAAAATTTACTGGAAAACGTAAAAAGTTGGGTAAAAAATATTTTCTAGAATTTTAAATGGCCTTCTGCAAGACGTAAAGCAGACGACAGTTTAACTCACCTACTCCCGAATAAAATATCAACAGCGGGTTTTCCCCTAAAAGACTCACCGTATAAAACACCTTATGATTTAAAACCATGGCTAGAAAGCCAAATAAAAGAAATAGAAGAGCAGGGTATAATTAAACAAAGCATTAGTGATTGGTGCTTTCCAATAGCAATAGTCAGAAAAAAAGATAACACCTGGAGACGATGTATAGACTTCAGTTCACTAAACACCGTCACGATTAAAGACGTGATGAAGTTACCAAGAATTGATTCCATTTTAGATGCCTTAGGGGGTTCAAAATATTACACTAGTTTTGATTTAATTGCGGGATATTGGCAAATTGCTTTAGATGCAGAAACTAAGCATAAGACTACCGTATTCTAAGACGATGGGAGAACATTCATATTTGAACGTATACCATGGGGCCTATCATTTAGTCAAAATTTTTTTATTTACCCAATGAATTTGGTGTTAAAAGATAACAAACCAGGAAGGAAAAAAGATACCTTGGCTTATTTAGATGATGTAATTCTGTTTAATGAAAACTTGGAAGACCACTTGGTCGGACTTAGAAAAATACTGGAAAAGTTTGAAAAAGCAGGCTTAAAATTAAAACCAGAAAAGTTGAAAATAGTATTACCAAAATTAGTATTCCTTGGACACCTGATAAACCAAGGTACTATTTCACCAAATCCAGAAGAATTCACAGTCATAGAAAATTTACAGCCTCCTAAAGATCAAAAAAGCTGCAGATCAGTTTGTGGGTTATTAAGCTATTTCAGATGATATATTAAAAATTGTGCCATAATAGAACAACCTTTGATATGCCTTTTAAAAAAGTCAGGTACATTCTAATTTACAAAGGAAGCAAAACAAGCACTAAATGAAATAAAAAGGCAATTATCACTCGCACCAATACTAAAACTACCAGATTTGTCACAAGACTTCTGTTTGCAAACAGATGCTTCGGGGTACGGTATAGGGGCCATATTATTAAAAATTAATTCTGAAGGAGTAGAATCAATAGTTCAATACGCCAGTAGGTCACTGACGGAAGCAGAAAAAAAATACTCGACAGTTGAAAGAGAGTGTTTATCAGTTGTAGTATTTACAGAATATTTTCGACAATTTTTACTTGGAAAAAAATTTATTTTACGAGTAGACGAAAAATAATTAGTTTGGCTATATACAATGCAAAATACTTCAGCCCGGCTGACACGGTGGATACTACGTCTTCAAGCATATTCATATACCCCAATGTATATAAAGGGCCGTAAAAATACTTTACCAGACTATTTATCACGAAATCCAGATAACGAAACAAATGTTATAGCAGCCATCCAGAACGAACTGGAAGGGGTAGAAATACTGTCTAATGAAAATATTTCGAAGCATCAAAATAAAGATGATTTTTTTCTAGCAATGAAATCCTTTTTATCAAAGGAACAGAACTGCCAGAGCACTTTAAACATTTTTTAAAGGACTTAGATAATTTTGATCTTGACGAAAGTAAAAATCTTCTATTAAGATATCATAGGCCATCGCAATAATATAGAAAAAATTACTTAAAAATTATTCGAGTGATTCCAAAATCTCTGGAAGGAGAAGTCTTAAAGATAACACATGAAACGAATGGCTGTCATATGGGAGAAACAAAAACTAAGGGGAGACTGACCGGAAATTTTTATTTTCCAAAAATGTACTCAAAAGTAAAAGCTTTTATACAAAGCTGCCAAGAGTGCGCCAAACAAAAGTCGCCACCAAAGAACCCTGGGGCTGAATTAGGTCAATACCCCACCCCCTCAGGGGTAGGAGAAATAATGTCAATAGACGTTTGGGGATCCGGGGGAAGTTTACCAGTTTCCAGGAAAGGAAACAGGTGTGTACTAACCTTAGTAGACCATTTTAATTCATATTTATACGCATTTCCAATTAAAGATCAAAAGACTAAAACCATTGCGAAAATTTTGGTCAATCGCCTATTGCTAGAAAATGAGATTTTCCCTAGAGTTTTACTTAGTGACAATTGGCCATGTCTTAGAGCCAAATTATTAGACGAAATTACAGAACATCTAGGGGTTAGACGATGATTTACCTCGTCTTACATAGCGACAGCTAATGGGACGGTTGAACGTAAGCATAGAAAATTAGCCTATATGCTGGGAATACATGCAAGAGAGGAAAATGAAAATTGGGATGAACATATACCATTTTTAGTATTTGCAATAAATACCGCTTTTTCACGTACCTTAAAAGAAACGCCATTTTTTTGCAACACATAAGATATCCCAGAATTTTTTTAGATGAAATACAAAATAACAGAATATATAACGACCTAGACCAATATAAGCAAAAGATGGTGATGCGAATGCGAAAATCTATGGATCAAGTTAAAGACAATCTTGAAGATGTGAAAACAGAACAAAAACAAAAATATGACAGAACAAGCAAAAATAAAACGAGTTACTGTTTAGGAGATTTGGTTTATGTTTACAAAACGAATCTGGAAGAAACAAAAAATTTAAAACCAAAATGGGACGGACCCTATATGATAAAAAAAATTCTACCAAATCACTTAACGCAAGTTCTTAAGCATCAACATAATAAAAATGAAAAAATAGTGCACCATAATAGATTGTAAAAGAGAGATTTTTCAAAAACGTGGAAAATAGAGCCTATACTTTCAGAAGAAGAAATAGAGGACACGATCTCACCAATATATATCAGAAGACCATATGAATTTTATGACCTTTTTAACGACCACAACAGTTGGGAGAAGTGGAAGGAATATTTGGCCCAGTCTTGGCTGCAAACTTTCCACAACAAACAAGAGAAAAAAGGAAAAGTTCAATATTCATCGGATACTAGTGATGAAAGCGACAGAGAAGAGCCTCAAACACAACCTACTGGTTTAAGACATAATAAACCAGAGGTTAAATCCAAAGAGGAAGAAAAATTGGAAGAAGCCAAAGAATTATCTGATTTTCATACACTAGACTCGCCTACTGTCATAGCGCAAAAATGGCTTTTGGAACAAACGCCATCTAACAGACGCGAGCTAACAGAATGTGACACCGGAAATTCTTCGACAGAAACCGATATAGCTAAGCCTGGGCCATCGTCCAGAAAACCTTCATTGAGATAAAAATTATGGAGAACAGTAAAGAAACCAAAGGGCCAGCAAGAAGTTCCTTTGTCAGCCGCACAAGTTGCTAAAACACTTATGAAAAAGGCCAAACATCAAGAGAAACAAAGATTAAAGATATTTGACGAGGCAACAAAACAGCACTCGGACTCAGAGCCTTGTAAGCCACACTATAGAAACCATGGAAAAACTTGCCAATATTATAAAGAAGAAAAGCAAACATTTGGAGTCAAGAACTCGAACCAGGAAACGGAGAAAGGCAGAACAAGTGCAGCCCCCAGCAGATTAATATTTGAATAAAACAATAATAACAAAAAAAAATATTAAATAAAAATCAAACGAGAATAAAAGCCACTAAATAAATATCTATATTTTCTTTTTAATTTTATTCTTGTTTACTTATTTAAAAAAATAAGTAAGGCCAAGTAACTTTTAAATGGGTGTAGTGAAACTAATTAAATTATACATATTTAGAATCAGCATTAAAAGGCAATTCTCTTGATATGTATATTAAAAAAAATTATTTTTGGGGGGAATAATTAAAAAAAAAATCTGTTTTTTAAGAATTTTGAAAAATAATATTAATAAGAAAAACAACAAGAGTTTACATTAAGTGCACTGCATGTACAAGCTATCTGTAATCTTATTATAAATAGTTATAGTCTGGGAGAATATTTTTTTTATTAGTTACAAATGGTAAGGAGAGGAAAAAAAGAAATTTCAAAGAAGCGCTATAAAGGCTTAAGCAAAAATTAGAGTAAGCTTAAAAAGCAAAAATTGTGCTAGGTAAAGGAAACGAAAAGCGAAAAAAAAAATTATAACCTAAAAAAAAAAACTTACCAGGAGGTAAAAGCCAACAACTAACCCCATTAAAAATCAGCCAAAAATTAACCCCATCGTCGCAGGAATATCACTGTAGTTCAAGATAATAATTTTTACTCTAGCGATGTATTTGATGTAAGATAACGAATTGTCAAAGGCGATACCTAGTTTAAACAACCTGTTTTCACCGTTACCAACCCAAACACCCAAATCCCAAGCCGTCGAACCCTAACAGAAACTAAACGTATCCACTTTTTAATTGAAAATAAAATATAAACTTTCGCAACAAAAAAACTCGCAGTAATGAACATAAATTAATCCTAATAATTCTCCCAGATAAAAGCTTATCAATAAACCGCAGATACGGAGGACCGAATTCAAAGTTATTTAGCCTTGCAAGGGAATTATTGCCTCTGTTTCTGTGGCAAATAAAATGGTATTTAAAGCTAGGATAAAATTGGCAACCAATATATCGTAAAAATTGCATTTTAAGGAAGAAATGAGAACTAGCAAATGCAAGGCAAAACTTAATTAAAAGTGTTCAAAAAAAATTAGCTGAAAATCTTCGATACTTTTCTAACACAAAAACTTAAGAAGAAAAAATTTGAATAATTTCAAAAAAATACAGGTTGCAAAAATTAGACAACCCCCCCCCCCCCCACCTCTTAGAAATATGGAGATAATGAATTTGATCATAAAGGGCAATCAGCATAAAAACTTGTTAAGGTTATTGAAAAAGAACATGGAATATATATATATATATAGGCGTTAAAAAAAAAGATATATTTTACTGAAAAAGCAGAAGACTTGAAAAAAACCCTTAGGTTCCAATGAAATATCTAAAAAAAAGAAAAAAAAGGGTTCAATTTGAAAATATAGCCAGACGGAAGCGTAGTAAAAGAAATTGGGTGACAAAAGGACACAAGTTGAAGTCGAAATTTAAGGCAAGACCATTTAAAGTTGGGAAGTTAAAGCGAAAACAGTTATGTTCTCGTATTTGTCTAAAAAAAACTACCGTACGTAAAAAAAGAAAGAAGAAATATGGAGATAAGAATATATTCCTTGGAAAAGAACCACCTTTTTACTAAAGGGAAGAGCCTATGAGAAGATTGTAGCTACAAATAAAAAATATAGATATACATAATATATTGGTGTGTCTCGTGTTCTTATTAAACCTATTAGATTGAACAGAATCACAAGGAAAACTGCTGTTGAACCTACCAGACGCTTTTTAAGGTGATCAAGCACCAAATAGATATTACTGAGATCAGGGCACAACAAAAAGGTAAAAAGTCCCATCTCAAGCTTTTTCAAACTGATTCGCAAGCTACAAATTTAACTATTGTTGCATATAGTCTTGAAAAAAAGATATTTGTTATTTTAAAAATGGATAAACCTTGAATATAAGAATTGCTGCAGTTAAACCTGGTTTTATGCAAAAAAAACTTTTTTCAGGTATTAGACAATTCTTCAGCACACGTAGCACGTAGCGCATAGATATTGTATGATTTTTTGTGCGCCTCATAGCGCATAGAACTGTAATTATATTTGCAAACTCGTGTTACTAAGAAATGAACAATAAATTGCTCCCGGGAAAAAAAGACTTACCTAGATGGAAGCGGAAAGAACCACTTAATATAAAGTCCTATTAGACTGTATTAGAATATATATCCTAACTGCTTTAATGATTATGGGATTGATTATACATATTTTTAAATATTTATTTTATAAGAAACATCAAACCCCAGAGGGACGGATGTAAGAGACCCTGTCTGCACGGAACCATAATCTCTCGCAAAGAAAAAAATAAATTTAAAAAAAAGAACTTTTATCTGCAACCGCAGACAACGGTTGGCACTACGAGTGCATAAATATGAAAGTAAAAGATGCGATAAATAGTGAAGCGAATTCTTTGCTATGATAATAGTAATACTTTTGATTGTAATTAAATTGGTATTTTGAGCGTTTTGCTAATGGAAAAGAAGAGTTATAACAAATTTTAGTGTTGCTTTTTGAGAAATTTACTTTTAAAAAAAAAATGCTTTGTGTATATTTAAATTACTATATAGTGTTTTAAAATAAATTTTAAAAATTTAACCAAATGTATTTTTTTATAAATGTTGTATATAACTTTTGTTACTTAACAATGCTTGTGTAATTTTACTACACAATGCTTATATATATACTATGTTTTTAATTTACTTTAAATTTTAAATAGTGATGTAATGTTATATGTAAATGTTTTACCTCGAGTCAAAGTATTAATATTTTTTTTGTAAAATAATCAGTTAAGTATTAAGTTTGAAATGAAGGATCCACCAAGAAACATAACATTTCGATTGAAGCGAGATATTATTTTTGGAGTAATTAAAAGAGAAAAAAGTAATGAAAAGAATTAAACTTTACAAAATTGAGTTTTTCTTTCTACTATATATGTAAAATTTTATGCTTTATATGCATACTAATGTGAATATTTATTTTAGATACAGCCTTAGCTAATTTTTTTTTGGAAATCAAATTTTTCATAACACCTTTTTGGATCATTTCTCAATCATTTCTTTGACGTATTTTTCGAAAGTAGCAAATTTCAAAGCCAGTTCAAATATATCCTGATACTATCATTGCTTACTCAGTAAACGGATATTTTGGGAACTATAGAATTAATACAAACTTTACAAAAAATTCCTAATAAAGTTATATATAAACAGAACTTAATTTATACCTCGAAACTGCTATACATAGAAACAGAGACTATTTTATAGAAATATGTGAAAAAAAAATATATGTGAAAATTTAAAATTCAATAATGTTGTATTTAATTTAACCAAGGTATTTCTAAAACGAAAAATAAACAGTATATCAACCCTGTCACAGAGATAAATGAAATTATTAAGGGGAATTAAATGTGAACTCAAATGATTCATAAACTTGTATAATATAAATTGAAATCTAATTTTAGCAAAACCATTAATATTATGTTTAAGCCGCTTGGGGCCAAGAAAAATAGAAGATGCATATGAAGAGGGTAAAAGGGTAATCGTCAGTCCTAGAGACAGACAAAAATAGAAACAATGATAAAGTTCAAAGTGTAATCCTTCGACAAAAAAAAAGGAACATGGCCAATATGGGACCAGAAACATAACCCCAAGGAAACCCATTGAGGGTAGATGCACATAATGACCCAAAGATGGCATCATAATAGCTTTAAACGAAATTAAGTTGTTTTAAAAGTAAAATATTGAGAATTGGGACAATTCTTCTTTAAATGGGGAGTATTGTGGTAAAGCTTTCTAATTTAGTCAATTATTAATTGAGTAAAAATATGTTAAGATGCAAAAACAAAGTTTCAAAATACCACTTTTTAAGATTAGGATACAAATCATGGAATGTGTGGGCTTGGAGGGAACTTGCTCAATACCCAATTTCCTGGCTAAATGCGTCAATTTACTGGAAGGACGTGGTTAGGTTTTTCATATATATAACCCGATTTTTGAGACTGAAGGCAGACTTTTTGACTTGCCGGGTGAACCTCTGCCCGTTTGTTTTCTCATTAGAAATGCCTTGGACTTTGTCGGATCATTGTAAGTGTCTGTATCTTATTTATATATTAGTGTTGTTTTCGAGACTTGTGGTCTACTTGGGACAGCCAGTCCCAGTAGACAGAATATATCCTATTATATTATATTTTTAATGAATAAAAGTATAGTATTTTAGTTAACCTCTCTACGCTAAACTTTTAGCTTCTCGAACATACCCAGTCGGTACGCCTCAGTAGTTTGGTCATAGCCTAATGCACGCTACCAAAGTTTAACTACCTTAGGGCTAGAGTTTATCTCCCCTATAAAGGGATAATCAAGGCATCTACGACTACAACCCCCAAATACCACAAATAACGCTTCACAACAATATTTCCTAGGCGGTATATTATTTTTACCTTATTTTTACCAATTTTACTGACTGAGTTTTTATTTTACGGTAATTTTACAACAGAAGACGGGGCCTGGTCATTCTCTCATTATTTTTCATCTTCCCTCTCAACATGCCTTGAAAATTTAAACTTAATACCTTAAGTCGTTCTTAAGATATTGCAAATACGCCTTTTTAAAAAATTAATGCTAACAGTATTTTTTTTTTATTTAAAAATGCCGCAAAACATTTTACGAAGTTTCACCTTAATACACATAGCCTTTTCGAACACAATTAGGATCAACGATTCCCTCTATTTATAACAACAGGCCCTGCAATTAAAAAAGGGTGAATTGTTTAATTTACAGTCCTTGGCTTATGGAGGCTTGGGGAGGGAGGTTACTGTATCCCAGGAGGCATAGTTACTAGACCTTTCGCCTATTTTGAACAAAATCACATTTTCAAAAGTTTGAACTATTTTGAAGGGAGGGGGCATCCAAAGCTTTGGAGGGTCATGTCATTCCAACAGGCATAATTATTTGACCTTTTCAAAATAGACTATTCAGAACAAGAACACTATTTCAAACTTTAATCCAATGTTTTTGGAGAGAGACCAACAAAAGAGGGTATTGGAGGGGGGCTGGCAGCCCGCCAACCACTTTCAAATACCCCCTATAGATATCTCCTGAAAGTTTAAATTTAATATCTATCAGTCGTTCTTAAGATGCTACAAATCCTCTTTTTGACAAACTGTATGTACATAGTATCTGTTGATTTAGTTTAAGATACTTCTGAACATTCTCCTATTCACCTTAATACCCTTGGCCATTTCAGATACACCGACAATTGAAATTTTCCAATTTAACAAATGATAAACCCTACATGTAGACAATTTTTAAATTGCATAATTTGCCATCCTTGCCCTGGGGGAGAAGGGGCATGGCATCCCTCTATATATAGCTCTAACACCTTTTGACTAGTTTGAATAGAATGAGATACAAAATTTCAAAAATTTTTGAGGTGAGGGAACTAACAGAAAAAGCAAAGGAAAGAGGGGCTGATAACCCTCCAATCTTTTTTCAACATCCCCTCAACACACCTTGAAAGTTTCACCCTAATACCCAGAGCCGTTCCTTAGATATCGTTGATTTTTCCGTTTCACAAACAGCAAGAAAAAACGGTGTATTCATTGTGTTTGGTATCCCTCTCCACATTTTCGAGAACTTCACACTAATACTTTGAGCTTTTTTTGGAGATCCAGGATCAAACTTGTCCTCTTTTCAAAGGATAAAAGACTTTATATGTTAACAATGGGCAAAACTTGCAGTCCTTGCACCAGGGACTGGCGGGGGGAGGGTTCAATCCTGGAGGCAAAGTTACTTGACCTTTGCACTATTTTTAAAAAATTGGCTATATCAAAATTTTGTTTGTTTTCATTTGGGGAAAAATGGCTTGGGAGGGCAGGGATATAGTTGGAGGGGGTGGGGGTAAGGAATGGTAACTATTATCTCAATCAGTCTTAAAGGCAAAATATTCTTTCAAAAACAAATGTATTGGAATTATGAAAACTGTCCCAAAACCCATTAAAAATGCCATCAGACCAAAAAAATATGCATTTAAAAGTACTTGAAATTAAAACTTCAAACTGGCAAGAAAAACACATGGGTTTTGGTTGTTCAATGGCTTTTACTTTAGTATAGCTGAATCATTGGAATGGTTCTGGTAATATTTTTACCTAGTTTTCTAAAGCCAAGAAGCATGAAATGCAACTGACCCTCCCCCCCCCCCGCTGTTGAGGTATTCCCAAAATTATTATTATAATGATCAATTTCACTTATTGTTAATAACCTTGTATGCTTCTTTGTAAAAAAAAAAAAAAAAAAAAAAAAAATTAAATGAAGAAAAATGTTCTTCAAAAACATACAAGCTAAGCATAAAATGGTTTCATGTAATGTAATTTCCAATTCCATACAAGTGAATTTGAAAGCATAGATGCATCAATGAACAATTAAAAAAAAGAAAAAAGATTAAATGTTAGGATGAAAAAAGCTTGGAAAAACATGTGCAAAAGAATATATAGAAGCAACATTTAAGGGAAATCAAGAAGAAAAAGCTTAAATTTAGATTAAATGACTTTGATGAAACTTAAATTAAAAGTTTCTTGTTTTAAGCAAGTCAAATATTTTATTTAAAATAAAATAAGCTCCTTTAAAATAAAATTACCTAAATTATGACAATGTTTTTTGCTTTGCAAATGTTGGTAAACCAGTTAGAAGCTATCCAAATAAACGATTTTGAAAAACGGTATTATACAATTAAGACAAGAGATAGCAGTTGATCTGCAAGACAAAAATTTTGTCTGCCATATGACAACCTCTACTTTGCTGGTAACGTCCTTTTTTTATAATACCTGCACACAGGAAAGAGATAGAAAATTATTCTGCTGAAGAACTGAATCTGAGAAAAATGCTAAGATTAATAAGTCCTGTAGCATCTAATGTCTAATAAAATGAAACAGCATATTCCTAAAGTACCTCCATCAGATTAAACAATCATTTAATTTAACAAACATTGGCAATCTATTTAAAACCCACTTATGGGCAGAATTGGCTTCAATTATTCAACTTAATTATAGCCCCCTTAGTTCTTAAGGGTTATTTATTTCAAGTGTGTATACGGTAGCATTTTTTTTCTTTTTACTGAGGAAAACTAGAATAGCAAGAGGAGAAAAAAAGAATTTAAAAATGTTTACCAAAGCGAAGCAACTATTGTTTTATTCCAAAAACTTAATTGGGTAACTTACCATTTTTAATAACTGAAGATGCAAAAGGAGTAATGACTTCAGCCATATTTGGAATTTGAGGCAAGTCCATAATAGAATCTCAGAACAGAGCTAATGCCAATTATGAAACATATAATACTATCAACAATACCTGATATTGTACATCAGTTTCACCCAGGACTGTATAAGCAAAAAGCACCTAGAAACAGACAAGTTATAAAGAAACATTTCAAGTAGTGCAAAACCCTTTTTCTTAATACACTGTCAAGCATATGTTGACCTCCCTCAGCAATCAAAAGCATTATATACATGATCAATTTCCGTTTCTATTTTTTGAAATATAGGGAGTTAAATTTAAAAGCTGTTGTTTTAATCTAAGGGTTCTAGCGTAGAAAACTTTTGCACTTGAAAAGTGATACTTTTGCAAACAGAATTAAAGTTAAAAAATCGGCAGAGAAACATGTTTGGCAGCTGGTTCAACTGCTTTGCCTATGTTTATTTCTTCTGGTGATGACATGACTCCCAGCGGGTAAAAGGCAGTAAGTTATGAAATTTACCCATTGTTTACATATTGTGTTTGTTATTGGGAAGTTTTAAGACCTTTTTCTGTTGTGGGTGATTTCTTCTGGTGGAACAAATATTCTACATGAAGAATTCTCTGTAGGTAGGGAATTTTCAGCAGTTTTTTGTGAGGGGGGGGGGAGATTTTCCATTGAGGGGAGGCAAACTTCCAAGCACAATTTGAAAAAGGATTGGAATTTTTTTTTCAATTAAAAGTATAATGGGGAGGGGGATGCCCACTGCTCAATAAATCAATCTTTATGTAAAAAGTTTGACATTTGTCACAATTTTTTAAAAACGACTCTTGAAACACAAAATCTGTTTCATTAGAATAAGAAACTTATTAACAATTTATCAATCAACAATTATTTCCAGCCTTATAGAAATGAAAATTTCACAAGATCTGAGAAAAACGTTTTGACTCTGAATTTTCCACTGAATTCTTTTCTAGACTGTGAGAAAACAAAGAGATACCCCTGATACTTCCCATACTACAAGAATTGTTGATATACCTGATGAACGATTTACAATCTTACAATCAATAAGACCCACTTATAACCAGGTATAAATTAACTTTAGGGTACAGCAAAGGACTATAGCCAGGTTCTAGGATGAAGACTGAGACGCAATTGCAATGGTGGCATTTGATGTTAAATTATCTTTTTTTTCTAGGCATGTATTTTTTCTGTATAACACAAAATATTGCTGAATTATAGCACGGTCTATAGTTATCCGCTCAATATTTTGATTAATGGCTAAAAAAGGCAAATTAATAATCAAAACAGATCCTACAACTCTATGCAGCTTATAGAGCTTTTATCAAATAAAAAAAATTAGTTAAAATAAGAAAAATAAAACATTCAAACGTAGGGAAGAGAAAGTTTATTTACATACAAGTGGGTAGATTACAGGAGACTAGTGAGTGTTACCTCCACACTCCCCTGGATTGTGATAAATCTTTTTTGGTAATTTTAATGAAATATATACCTGTATGATCAATTTCAATGACCATAATTCTTAAATATATAATTTTAAACTCTATAACGGTGATTTTATTTGTTTGGGAATTCCTCTCTCTTGTTTCATTAATAATACTAGTTGCCATCTAATTTTCAACAGAACAAAAATACTTGTTGGGAAAATTATTTCCTAGTGGTTATGGTAATTTTGAGAAGATTCCATAACTTAGATGGGGACAAAGTAAGCACATTTATTTGAAACTTTTTGAATGGGTCTTCTGAATATAGAGCCTATTTTGCTGTCACTCATAAGTCAGATTTAAATTGATTAAATGCATGTTAAGGAGATACCCAGTTGCTGATACTACTTGACAAAAGTAGTATAGATACAAGTAATGCCACAGCATTCCTTATTTTATTCTCTTTTCTATTGTAAGTCATTACTCTGTTGATGCATACCCCCCTCCCGCAGTGACCAAACACACAGCCCTAGATCAAATATTTCTTTGTTGTCTACTGTGATCTATTATAAGTTCAATGTTAAAACAATGTTTTTAACTGATTTCATGGCACTCGGGAAAATCACTGTGTCTCTGATGACAGCGGAGTTATCGACATTAGACATCACTTTAGGGTCCATATAAGGCTTTAAAATTACTCTTGCAGAATAAATGATTATCATGTTTGGAAATAATATGATAAAAAAGGCATTAACTGGTGCATTCATCTTTTCTCAATGTCAGCTATGGAATCATCTCTAAATTTACTGCAGTTTAAATTGAATTGTGTTCTGGATATCATGAAGAACAAATAGTTTTACTAACATGTTTTCTTTTGGAGAGTACCTGTGAAATAAAACTGTGCTTTTTCTTGGTTCCTTAAGTTCTAGGGCAACATATGGAGCCTCTAGTAAACTTTTCAACTTAAATTATACATCCATTGTCATTTCAACTTTGCTTTACTCCCCCTCTCCCCTAATAGTCAAATAGGGTAAAGGTACCAATGATTTGATAGTTTCTGTAAAAAAAAAACACTTTTTCTACTCTGGAAGGCCTAACTTAAAGAATTTTGGTAAGAAAAGGGTTTCAGTATGTGGGAAAAACATCTAGGAATCTTACTGTTTGATTAGAAGTTTGAAGGAGAAAAGGATACAAAACTCCAATTTTCTGAAATTGTACCATTTTCACCAACAAATTCAACATAACAAAAAAATTTACCTGTTTTCGACGTTGGTTGGAACCCAATTCAACATAAGTCAAAATACTTAGGGAATGCTTGTGGGTGGATCCTTGTACATTCAACATGCGTATTCTTTTTACTTTATTTCTTTGTTTCTCTTCAACTTTGTTTAATGTGTAAACATATAAGACACTATTCAGATAATGGAAGCAATAAACTGAAAAAACTGTCTCAGGTATAGTAACAAAATTGGATAATCATATGGAGTGTAATCGTGTGACCTAGTTCATATGTCTTTTTTTTTACAACTTTGAATATATGCCACAAGAATAGTATCTCCAAAAACTATCTGGAATGGCCAAGTTCCTCTCAGCTTTATTGGTCCAGCAAAGATTTCTTTTCTGTTCATAGTGAAAATGTTGTCAACATTTGGCCATTTCAAAGTTTATCTGACATTTTAATCCACCTTAAAAAAAAAATTTTTGACTACCCTTTGTCTGGAAAGTCTAGAATACTTGAAATATGCATGCCCTACTTAAGATTATATGAAATTTGTGAAACCAAGGAGTTTAACATGTTTCACTAGCATTTTGGGTAGGATAGGGTCTAAAAAATGGGAGTGGATTTCAAAAAATTTAAAAAGTTTATTGTTATTATAATTGACTTAGTAGAATTTACGTCTGTATGTAAATTCTTAGCCTTGTTCAAAACATGGGTAGGATTTTGATGGGGCCACTTTTGATATTTCTATGACATACTTCAAGGATCAGCAGATAATCTACACATTTGAGCAGGTAATCTAACAACTTTGAGGGAATCTCTTACCAATTTCATTAATCAATACTAGATATAAGGGTGGTCCTAACAAGGTTCCATAAGGAATTCTACACCAAGTAGGGAGGTGATCTGAGAGAACATTTTTGTATTTTACAACTTGGGTCTATTTTAAAGAAAACATTTACAAATTTTACTAAGAGAGGGTTTACTTTGAAGCTTTTCAGTGATAAATGAATTAGGATGTTGTGATCAACCAAGTCAAATGCTTAAAAATATGAACATAGCATGAGGTCAAGTGGCAGTTCCTCAGCTAATAGAAAAATCTAGCATCTAGCATCAAATCAGTAAAACTATGATTTAATAAAAACCTTTTTTTATGTTTTTTTTTTCAAGTGAAAAATTATTAGAAATAATAATCATCAAAATCTCTCATTGTTGAGAATGTACTCATAAATTTAACAACTCTTTTTGTCAGAGGACAATTGGATTTCAACAGCAATTGTTTCTCATCCATTTAATATGTTCAGCAAAGTTTTGACAGTCACTTATATTTTGACAGGGCCTGTTGCTGTCTGTCAAAAATTTTGACAAGGTTACTACACAATATTCTCAAAAGAAATGAATCCCATGATAGAAGCCAATATCTATGTTTGAATTTGGCAGAAGGAAAATTTTTAGTCTGCCTTGCATTCCACTACATCAAACAAGATTTTTCAACACTTGGAAGTTTTGTCAATATAATATTAGCTGCCGTTTTAATTTGATTTTATCAAGAAAAAACAGATGTGGCTACATTTTAGAGAAGATCAGAAGCATTTTGATGCATTGGTGCTGATCTCAACTTTTTTTGCTAAAAATAACCAAATGACAGTTTGAATATTACATAGGTCAAAAATTGATGGGAACTCATTGTGTGTCAAAAACAGGAAACTGATTGAATTGAATATTATTTTCTTATCTCAGTGCATTGGATATAGTGTCCACGTTTTGCATTGTCAAAATATAACAATGGCTTCAAGAGATGGGGTTCCAAGTCACAACTAAGCAGAGTTATCCTGTTTAGAAGGAAAATTTCAACAGTGGTTGCAAAATTGTACCATCAAATCATTGGTACATTTACCCTGCAACCCTTAATTTGTATACTTGTAATGAATTTTCTATGGCTTTGATAAAGTATTAAATCAATTTCAAGGGAAAGAGTGACATAAGGAAAGTTCAGTGTATATACACAGTTTAGGGTATATATTTGACCAGTAGAGGGAGGGAGGCAGATAAAGCAAATTTGCAACAAAAATGAAAATTATGTTGGGATTCAAGATGAAATCCTGATTCTAAGGATATGTCTGTTTCAGTGAATCAAGAATTTTACAGAAGATTAAGGAAGGAGAGTTGCACTGTCAGAAAAGCCATATGATGCTTGGAAGTAGCACTAAATACAAAATCTATAGGTACTCCTTTTATTTTATTTTAGCTTCAGAAGCAACTTCAGAAAAGTTGTTGCCTAAATCCAGACTGCTACCAAGTGCTTTAAAAAAGTTTTAAAAGCTAGTGTCAGTACATCATTCCTACTCTCCAGAAGGAAACAATATAAAATTCTGAGAACCACTTATTCCACATATTCTAAATCAAAGCTATACTTTGGCCTCTTCATGTTTAAGTGAAGCCTATAGATTGAATTGTAGGTTATATATGCATTGAATTTTCCTTAATTGAGAGGGGGAAGTAGAATTCATCTACAATCAAAATGAATGTTTTATTCGAATTCAAGATCAAATTTTTCAAATTCAAGAGACCTATGACACTTGGAAACAGCATCAAATAATAAATCTGTTGGCACTCCTTTTGTTTTCTAAGCCCTCTGTTCAAAGCAAGTTCAGAAAAGTTGTTGCCTAAATCCGGACTGCTACAAAGTGTTTTAAAGTAGTTTTTTGAGCTCGTATCAGTACATAATTTATACTTATCAGAAGGAGAAACTGCAAAATTTGAAAACCACCTTAAAATTTTCAAAAACACATACTATACCTTTTAAATAGTTAAATAAAGTCTATAGCTTGAATTGTTAGTTATATATGTACTAAATTTTCCTCAATTCAGGGGGGGGGGGTGGAGTAGAATTAATATTAAAATAAAATGAATTTTTTAATTAAATTCAAGATAAAAAATTTAGTCTAAATATAAGGGTATTTAGTATATATCTCAATGTTCAGTTAATTAAAAAATTGACCTATTCCAAAGCAATTTACAGAAATTTATAATAGCCTAATTCCTATACAAAAATAAGAAACCAATACTGATATCAAGGAGGTCATGCATAAACCTGGTAAATTTGCAGCTTATAACATAATTTAGTTAGGATGAATGTAAATATACCACTTGATGCCATTTTTTAGGCTCTTTTGCAATTAAAATTTGTCCCTTAAAGGATTCAAAACACCCAAAAGTCACTAAAAGTTTAAAAGCATATTTCTGAAAAAAAAAATGGCTAATTAAAAAAAATTGCCATTTGTATCTGATTCAGGAATGCTAATGATTATTTTTCTTAGTTTTAATACTGAAATTTTGTTTTGAAATCAAATTTTCAGAATTTCTTACAAAAAACTAGAAACCCCTCAAAAATGCCATAAGTCTTGATGTGATGTCATTTCTGAGGGATTCATGCTCTTTATGAAACATTCTGCAAATTTGTTTTCTTAGTAACATTTTACTATTCAGACTAAGAATAATAATAATTCCAGTCCTAAATTAGCTGCAAATAGCAATTTTGTTTTTCACTCAACAGCTTTTTCTTTAAAACATGTATTTAAACTTTTGGCATAAATGGACTGTTTTACCTTTTGGGATCCCATTAAGGGCTCAAAGTGGAACTTGCCCAAGAAAGGATTGTTATAAACCGAGAAAGAGTATAAGAGAAGGCATTGAGTGATATTTACTTTCCTCCTAGTTTAGTTAAGTTATAAACTACAAACTTACCCAAAAATCTTAGTTAACATCCAACTAGCCAGATAATTCATTTGTCTTAGGCACAGCATGAACATTCAACTAGGTGAATAATACCAAGTCTTAACACTCCTGATATATATATATATATATATATATATATATATATATATATATATATATATATATATATATATATATATATATATATATATATATATATATATATATATATATATATATATATATATATATATATATATATATATATATATATATATATATATATATATATATATATATATATATATATATATATATATATATATATATATATATATATATATATATATATATATATATATATATATATATATATATATATATATATATATATATATATATATATATATATATATATATATATATATATATATATATATATATATATATATATATATATATATATATATATATATATCAAACTAGGAGGATAACTAAATTCTATTATGCAGTTTTGGGATAATATTCAACTAGCCAGATAAATTGTTTCTCTTAGGCACAGCAAGAATATGTAACTAGGGGAATAATGCTGAGTCTTAAATCTTCTGATATACATATAACTAGGAAGATAAAATGCTATATAATAGAAATCTCAGAACAAATATATAAAAATAAGGCTGCATCATACAGCCAGGGGGGGGGCAAGAGTCCCCCCCCCCATATGGGCGCCCTTGAGCTCATGGCCTTGTCGATTTAAGACTTATGTTCAGATAACCTCCCCTCAATTGCTGTTGAGTTCTACCAACATAAAAACAGCCACAAGAACAAGGAATTCTATAAACACCACTACCCAGAATGGGGCTGGTTTTATCTTTGCTGTTGTTAAAAAAGTTCTGTGTAATATTTGAATTCTTCAAGGCAACATTAAGTTTATGTTTTTAAGGATTCTCTTCAATTTGTCACTCAATTTTGGAATGTAGGGTAGGACAGTGAAAAGCTTCTTATCATCCACCAATGGGACGGTATCTGTTGAGGTTTGATGATCTTATGCATTCTTTTTGGCCTTTTTTGTCTTTTGTTGATAATGGTCTCAAGTATTTTTATAGGGTAGCCATTGCAAAATAAAATGTCCTTAATATAGTTGAATTCTGAGTCTATGTGAGGCTCTGAGCATATTCTTATTACTCGGTCAACCAAAGAAATAACAACTCTTTTTATGCAGGGAGAGTGGTTGAAGGAAAAATGCAAATACCTATCCTTATGAGTAGGCTTTCTATAAATAGAAAATTCAAGGCCAGGAGACTTATTAAAAATTAAAACACCTAGAAAAGGAGGTTTGTGGTTATGTTCTAGTTCTAAAATGAACTGAAGGTTAGAGTCCAAATTGTTTAGATGAGTTAAGAAGGAGTTAAATGACTCCCCTCCGTGCTCCCACACAGAAATAACATCATCCAAAAACTGAACCCAGAACCGGTGTTTAATAGGAAATTTTTTTAGAGCAGAATTTCAATGAATTCAATATAAAAAGTTGCCAAAAATGGTGAAAGACTTGTACCCATGGGTAAACCCCTGATTTGGGTGAAATATTGATTATTATATCGGAAATATGAGGAGAAACTATTGCAAAGACGGACGAGACGCATAATAGTTTCTATATCCAGTGTTTTGTAGTCTATTTCATCAATATTATCTTCTAATTTCCTTCAAAAAGCTAGTTCACATTTTTGAATGTCGCAAGACGTATACATAGAAATGGCATCAAAACTGGCCAAAATTGTATCTTTTTTTATTTCAATGTCTTTTAATTTTTCAACAAGATGAACTGAATTTCTTATGTATGAAGTTTGTGTGTGCATAAGGGGGCAAAAAGTGTTGACAACCATTTCCCCAATCTGACAGTCAGAGAGCTATAAGAAGCCACAATTGGGCATAGAGGAACTCCATCTTTGTGGATTTTTGGGAGCCTGTAAAATTTAGGAGCTGAACAACCTTTGGGATAAAATAATTTATACATTTGTGGAGTAATAAGTCTTTCAGTTTGCAAAATTCCTACGTCCTTTTGTACTAAACGGGTGAACTTATTGGTGGGGTCTGAATCTATGGGCTTGTAAGTATGGGTGTCAGATAAAATATCTGTAACTTTTGTATTATATGAAGTTTTATCAAGGATAACAATTTTATTTCCTTTATCAGCCCTGGAGATAAGGATGTTTGGGTCTTTTTTTTTAATTTTAGGAGCTGAAAAACCTTTGGGATGAAATAATTTATACATTTGTGGAGTAATAAGTCTTTCAGTATACAAAATTCCTAGCTCCTTTTGTACTAAACAGGTGAACTTATTGGTGAGGTCTGAATCTATGGGCTTGTAAGTATGGGTGTCGGATAAAATATCAGTAACTTTTGTATTATATGAAGTTTTATCAAGGATAACAATTTTATTTCCTTTATCAGCTCTGGTGATAATGATGTGTGGGTCTTTTTTTTAATTTTTGAGAATTTTTGTTTCCTGATTTTTTGACCTTGAGGAATATGGAATGAAATCAAGAATATTCTTAACCACCTCTCCTCGAAGTAAATCTGGATTTTCCACAGCACCACGTTAACCAAATATACCCGCCTCCACATCGGAGACTATCTCTGCAAAATTCACTTGTGTTTGAGGTAGGCAAAGTTTAGGTCTCTTTAGAAGATAGGTTCTCAATGGCTGGACCAGGACAAAATCTAGGAAGAAAACATCTGGAATTCTGAAATTTTTTGTATTCTAATTTTTCAAACTTTTCTCATAGACGAGCCTTAGCCATACAAAAGTCGTGTCGGAAAGTATTCTGAGCTATTCTAGAAATCTGCTGAAAATCTGTCGGTGAAAGGTTTTGCTGTAGAAAATGTCGAGTTTTTTAAATTGTATTACTAAGAAAAAACGTCGTTTTTTGTCTTTTAAAATGTGAATCAAAGACTGAAAACCAATCCTATCCCTAACTTGCCTTTCGGAGTGTGTACCTAGGTTTAGGCGGCAACGAAGAGAATTCCGAAGAATTCTCTTTAATCTACAATGCTGTAAAAATTCTTGTTGATTAATAAGGTTGACGTGTTTTTTAGACAAATCAAAATAATAAAGAACAGATTTGGTCAAAAGCTCCCTGTAAGCTAGTTGTAAATAATGTAAATAACGTAAATAAGTTGTAATTTTATCATGATTAGCCAGTGTGGTCTCATAAATTATTTTTAAGAAGAAAGATAAGTAAAATGTCAATGCAATCAGATGACAATATCCAACTAGCTAGATAATTAATTCTCTCAGTGTAAGCATTGACATTTAACTAGGTGGATAATGAAGTAGCCTATTGAAGTCTTTCTGATATATATCCAGATAGGTGGACAATCAATTTTCTAAACAATTTAATAATAATATCCAGATAGCCTGATAATTAGTTCCTCTGGAATTACTTAATAAAATGCAACTAGCTGGATAAGAACTCTTCTAGGAAACTGTAAATTATTCAACCATAAATTTATTTCTTCAAAAATGATATCATCACATTTGCAGCATTGTGGACTACCAGCATTTCAAGTGAATGAAGACTAATACCCAGAAAGAATAATTTTTGCTAAAAAATACTGAAGTTTAAAATATATAGGGCAGGCATCCCCTTTTCCTCTTCTGATCATTTCAAATTCATTTGGGATTTGATATAGGTCTTTTTATGGCTATTGAACCTTATCAACATTGCTTTTTATTTTCTTATGTATTTGAAATAAAGATTTAGGAGGACTCCCAAATAAACTGAACTGCTAAATGATGATTTAAATTAAAAAAATAATCAATGTTTTGTAGGTTAAAGGTAGTAAAAAAAAGCTTTTAAAAAAGCATCAAAAGCTCTTTTAAATTCAGATTTGTTACGTTTTACAAATTGGACAAACAGTGTTTTGTGGGTGGTGGGGTCAAACCCCTGAACCTCCCACCCCCTGGATATGGCCTTGATAGTAGGAGACTAATTTTGTTTCTTTGAATAGTCTTAAAGTAATTTTTCAGCTGGGCATCAAATAGCATATTTGAGCCTCTCAGAATAATATCCTGTTGTTGTTCATGATGTCTTGTTTAGCAGTTGAAGTTTTATCAACTATAGCTCACTGCTTCTGCATACCATTGAAATGGTTAGACTTCTCCCAGAAGTCGGCTGGTGTGGCTATGGTAAGTAAGGCAAGGAAAGGATATCAAAAACTGATACATAAGACATTGAACTTAAAAGATAAAGTAATAAAACACTCCACCAAAAGGTTCTTCTCCTTCTAAGTAGCAAGATATACAAACCACAATGAAGATCACAATGATCTCATTGACTTTGGAGTTTCAAAATTTGTTCAAAATAAAATTTTGTAGAGAAGCAAATAAAACAACTTGTCTGTTCTGTAAAGAAATTCAACAAGAAATTTAAGAAAACAAGACCAATTAAATAGTGCTTAATAGCAGAGTTGCCAACTATCAGGTTTTCCTGGATTTTGTTTGTACTTTGTACTAAATTTCTTTCTTTTTGTTAATTTCTAGTTAAAACAATATTTTTTTCACTCTTTTACAAAATGATGATACAAAAAGTTCTAAAGCAAAAATTGAAACTCCAAAGTAAATTATTCAAATATAATTGCTCGGTGGTACTTTTCTGTGTAATGTGTACCAAATAAAATCACCTTTCTGGTGTTTTCACTTGACAAGAAGAAGATTCAATTAGCAAGCAAAGAATGAAAATACTGGCTGTCTTAGATGTCAATGTAAGAGCAACCATTGGTTTTGAAAAGGTAAGAGTTAGTATATTATTTGTCTGCAAGAACATTAGTGCAAGAAGAACTACCAGAAAACAATTTTTGCAGCGTTTGTCTGTACCTCTCAAACTGATAGTTTTGCAAAAATGTTTTGCACAAGCCCAAATACATACCCAAGAATTAAATATAGAGTCTATACTGCTAAAATGACCAGAAAAGGTAAATTATGAAAATTTGGGTTTAGCTGACTTGACGAATGAAATGTCAATTCATTCATGTCTTTAGTTAAAAAACATGCAAATCTGTTAAATCAACAAATTTTCTTAAAAAAGTGCAAGAAGGAATCAGTGATCCCGAAATCTTTTGAAATATGTACCCATTTTGGAACTGAAAATGAAACAAAATTAAAAAACAAATTAATAGCTTTAAATCACGTAATTTATGAACAAAAACAGAGACGTTTTCAACTGTCTAAGGACTTAAATTCTGTTGCAACCCTTTTAAGAAATTTTTAACAAGTTTAATAAACTTTTGTTTCAGAAGTTCCAAGATTCAGATGTTTTTTATCCTCGTCATTTTCTGGGTCCAGCAATTAAGAATTTGTCTTCTAAACCTCTTAATATTCAACAGGAAGCCGTTTTGTCGAAGGGTTGTAAGTTCTGTTTTCCAACACCAATCTCCTATTCAGAAATAATTTTAAAGTTGGAATCAGGAATTATGGCTTCTATAGATAAGGTTGATACTCCTCAAGAACTCAGAGCCGAGATCGTAAGAAAACTAAACACCTTTAATATGAGCTTAATTGGTAAAGACATTTCACAAAAAAATGACATTAAAATACTTTCAGATTTGAAAAAGGATAAATTCCTCACTATCACCAGAGCCGATTAGGGAAAGACGGTTGTAATTATGAACACTGGAGACTATAATAATCAAATTAAATCCATTATTTCTGACACTATTACATACAAAAAACTTGATTTTGATTATACAGATAAATATGTAAAATCAACAAGAAAGGAATTGGGGTCAGTGAAAAATAATTTTCACATTACCCCACAGTTTTATAACAAATATTATCCTAGGAGTTGTTCGGCATCAAAGATCTATGGTCTACCTAAGATTCATAAGACTGGAGCCCCCCTCCACCCCATTTTGTCAACTTTTCCGTCACCTGTTCCAAAATTAGGAAAGCATTTTTTTGTCGGTAAAGCCTGTCGGTAGCATTGCTTCCACCTTTAGGAACAATAAAATCATATTTAAAGAATTCGACTGATCTTAATAATAAATTGCGAAATTTCACGTTGGAGGACAGTTCAATTCTTTTCAGTTTTGATGTTGTGCCCATGTATTCAAATTGTGATTTAAAAAGGTGCGAGGACATTTTAAAAAGTAAATTAGAAAAACCCTTTGATTTAATACAAGATGTGACTTTAGCCAGTTTGGATATTGAAGTCATTATGAGACTAATTATTCTAGTAAATGAATTTTCTTTTTATTTTGGTTTTCGAGGAGAGTTTTATAGACAAATTTTTGGGTTACCTATGGGGGCTTCTCTTTCTCCTTTATTGGCAAATCTTTTCATAGATGCCATTGAAACCTCCGCTATAAACAGTTTTAGAATCTCCCCTTGCTTCTGGGGTAGGTTCATGGATGTTGTGGTGTGCGTTTGGAAACATGGATTGGACTCCTTATACCTATTTTGTAATCATTTAAATAGTTTTGATAATAATATTAAATTTACAGTTGAGTTTAAGGATAATAATAAATTACCTTTCCTGGATATTTTATTAATTAAAAGGGATCTCCATTTTCTTTTCTCGATTTACAGAAAACCAACGCACAATGATAGGTATTTAAATTTTCATTCTTGCCACCCTATGTCGGTGAAAAGGGGGGTTGTAATTTCACTAGCGGAAAGAGCCTTTAGAATTTGTTCCCAGGAATTTCTGGATTCGGAATTGTTATACTTGAGGGAAATTTTGTTTTGTAATAGTTATCCAATTAAGTTCATTGACAAAATAATGGAAAATAGACGTGTTAAACATGATAGTAGGGTTATTGGGGTTTCTCAGTCTTTAGATTTAATTGTATCAAAAAGTTTCATTTCATTACCATATGTACCTGGTTTGGGTTTGAAACTTTCACGGGTTTTACGTAAATTTGTGTATTGATACATGTTTCCAATCGTTGAGGCCAATGGGTAGTTTTTTTTAGTTCTGGTAAGGATTTAACTCGGGGAAATTTAGTAAGTGGGGTGTATAAAACTCCGTGTTCTCGTGGGAAGTTCTATATTGGTAAGACTCACCAAAAATTGGTTGAAAGGTTTATTGAACACCGAAACTCAATAGAAAAAAACCCTACGATTAAGCAAGCCTACAGGAACTTTCGTTTCAGCTTTAGCAGAACATATTTGGTTTCAACCAGATCATTTTGTAAAATTTGATGAAGCCTTAGCTATTTCAAATGATAAGGGTTACACTCAATGGGCGAGAGAAGCCATAGTAATTAAAAAATATATATTAGCTAACCTTTTCATAAAAAGGGACACAGGTAGTTTAAATACTGTCTCGATTTATAGTAATCTTTCTCAGAATCAATCAGCAGTATTGACGAAGTACAGATTTTGAAAATTCCCCAGAAGACCATTTACCTGTTATATTAAAACGATTTGCTTCAATATTAGTCAATAAAAGGATTATTTCGCAACAGAATAATTAAAGTAATTTACAGTTTTTTTATTTTTCCTCAGTTACTCTGGTGTCCTCACTGAAGTAACTTTATAATAGCATCTTTTCCCTACGTGGATCAGTTTCCGCCAATTGTACATTTTTGTTTGTTTTTTTTTTTTGGTGGTGGTTTTATTGGTTTTTAGTTTTATCTTGTTTTTTTTATCATGTTTTTCTTGTGTTTCTTTCGTGCTGAAGACGCCTTGTTTGGATACAGGCGAAATATCCGCGTTGTTTTGCATTTGTTATTTTCTTTTCTCTCCACTGGCCACAGTCTCGTTTGTTTGTTTGTTGTTTTTTTTAGATTTTTCTCTTTGTTGGTTTTTAGCTGACTTGACCGTTAAGAAGTAATATGTTGATAGCTTAAACAGATTAAATATGTTTTTTAATGATTTTAGGAGGTTCCAAAAGCCTTTCTTTGCCAAGCCTGGCACTCAAAAATATCTGAGCCTTTCATTTGTATGTAAGTGAGCTCTGGTTGTTTCCTAAAGGAAGGCAGAGTGGAAGCTAATGCAAAACCTAGTTTGTGGAACAACTGTCTTTTAAAGAGTTGTCAAAATGGATACATGTAGCATATAAAATGATTATAGTTGATAGATATATTAAAAAGTTGCCAGAAAAAAACGATAATTTTATACGTGGTGATGTAGTATCACCTTACCTTAATCACCTTAATCCATTTGAGAGCTTTAAGGTCCTCCGGACCTGTAGTGCTCTTGAGTCGACGACTCCCAGTTGAACCTCCACTGCCTCTTCTCCCACTCCTTGTCAAGGTGGCATTTGAATGACTGGATGGAGGGAGCGCTGACAGTTGAGTCCTTCAATTGATTCCAATGGTTTATGACTCTTCTTGAGAAGTACATTTGACGGGTTCTCGATCGGGAGCTTAACTTTGGCAGCTTCTTGGAGTGTCTTCTTGTGTAATGATGGCTTGTGCTATGACTGCTGCTAAAGATGGTAGAGTTTTCTTCTCGAGGTTTGTTAGTCAGCATCATATCGCTACGCCTGCGTCTGTAGACGAGGGTAGATAGCTTAAGTTGCTTGAGGCGGTCCTCATATGAAGTTGATTTTAGGCTTTCCATGCACTTTGTTGCTCGCCTCTGAACCTTTTCGATGAGCCTTACATTTTACCGATAAGAAGAACCTGCAAGGCACATGCCAAAATCGAGATGGGGTCTGACAAGAGCTTTATATAATTTTATGAATATTGTTGCCTCTCGGCTACTGATGGTCTGTTTTAATAGGCCAAGGCTGGAATTTCCACGAGAAACAACATGCTGAACGTGGCTGTGGAACTTCAACTTGTCGTCGATGATGACACCAAGGTCCCTTTCTTCTTCTCTTTTCTCTAGATGCTCCCTTTTTTTGTGATGGGATTGTAAATTGAGTAGGTAGCCATTGGGTTGTTAGGTCCAAGGTGCAAAATACAGCATTTGATTGTATTGACTTGAAGGAGCCAGTCTTGAGTCCAATCCTGTAGCCTGTCTGTGTCACGTTGGATGGTCTGTGGATTTGCAATGCCAAACAGTTGCAATGCCCAGTCTTGATGTACATCAAGAAAAGGGTTGGGCCTAGCACAGTTCCCTGTGGTAACTCGCTCATTACCATGGCCTCATTGGAGTAGATTGGCTGGCCACCCATCTCAAATAAGCGGACTTTCTGCTTGCGGTTGGTGAGGAAATTCATTAGCCAGTCTATCACAGCTTAATTGATGCTGGAGGCAGATAATTTGGAGCACAATCGAATTTGCGGTACCTTGTTGAAAGCCTTGGCAAAGTCCAGCAGTAGTAGGTCGACTGGATGTTCTTGGTCAATCAGATTTGTAATTTCTTTGTATGATTCCAACAGGTTCATTTCTATTGATTTTCTTGACTGGCATCCATGCTGCTTTGGCGACAAGATCTTGTTTGTGGTTAAATTTTCGAGAATTGAATAATTGACTATGCGTTCAAGTATCTTAACAACAGCTGAAGTTAGGCTAATAGGTCGATAATTCTCAGATTTGGTGTGATCACCTTTTTTAATACCGGCGTGATGTTGGTTACTTTCCAGTCTGCTGGTAGCTGTCTAGAGATAAGTGACGTCTGGAAGATTCTCGTGAGGGGCTCTGCTATCACTTCTGCGGTTTCTCTTAATAGTCTGGGATGTATATTATCGGGCCCTGGCGACTTGTTAGCATCTAATTTCAGTAAACGTTTAAGTACATGTGTAAACGATATCGTGGTGCTCTCCATTGGGGCTTTTACATCGTATTTTGGTGGGGAAGGTAAAGGGCCATTTGGTTCAGTGGTGGAAACTGAGACAAATTGTAGGTTTAGTAAGTCAGCAAGCTTGTTAGTGTCTGTAGTTTCTTCGCCTTGCTCTGTTATCAGTTTTTTGATACACTGTCTATTGTGGTCCTGGCTAGAGATGTACCGCCAAAAATTTTTTTGGTTTGTCCTGGCTTCATCAGCAAATTTGGAGTCAAAGCTAATGTGTAAGGCCCGCGTCAAGTTTTTAAGTTTGTTCTGGCTTTTGGAATATTTCTCTCTATTTTCGGGGGATTGGTGCTCTTTATATTTCTTCCAATATCTGCTTTTACGGTTGATTTGGAGCTTCTTGGAGTGTCCCCTTATGTAATGATGGCTGGTGCTATGACTGCTGCTAACGATGGTAGAGTTTTCTTTTCGAAGTTTGTAAGTAAGCATCATATCGCTACGCATGCGTCTGTAGACGAGGGTAGGTAGCTTAAGTTGCTTGAGGCGGTCCTCATATGAAGTTGATTTGAGGCTTTTCATGCACTTTGTTGCTCGCCTCTGAACATTTTCGATGAGCCTTACATCTTGCCAATAAGATGGACCTGCAATGCACATGCCAAAATCCAGATGGGGTCTGACAAGAGCTTTATATAATTTTATTAATATTGTTGCCTCTCAGCTACTGATGGTCTGTTTTAATAGGCCAAGGCTGGAATTTGCACGGGAAACAACATGCTGAACGTGGCTGTGGAACTTCAACTTGTTGTCAACGATGACACAAAGGTCCCTTTCTTCTTCTTTTTTCTCAAAATGCTCCCTTGTTTTTGTGATGGGATTGTAAATTGAGTAGAAAGCCATTGGGTTGTTAGGTCCAAGGTGCAAAATACAGCATTTGATTGTATTGAATTGAAGGAGCCAGTCTTGAGTCCAATCCTGTAGCCTGTCTGTGTCACGTTGGATGGTCTGTGGATTTGCAATGCCAAACAGTTGCAATGCCCAGTCTTGATATACATCAAGAAAAGGGATGGGCCTAGTACAGTTCCCTGTGGTAACTCGTTCATTACCATGGCCTCATGGGAGTAGATTGGCTGGCCACCCATCTCGAATAAGCGGACTTTTTGCTTGCGGTTGGTGAGGAAATTCAATAGCCAGTCTATCACAGCTGAATTGATGCCGGAGGCAAATAATTTGGAGCGCAATCGAATGTGCGGTACCTTTTCGAAAGCCTTGGCGAAGTCCAGCAGTAGTAGGTCGACTGGATGTTCTTGGTCAATCAGATTTGTAATTTCTTTGTATGATTCCAATAGGTTCGTTTCGATTGAATTTCCTGACAGGAATCCACGCTGCTTGGGCGGCAAGATCCTGTTTTTGGTTAAATGTTCGAGAATTGAATAATTGACTATGCGTTCAAGTATCTTAACAACAGCTGAAGTTAGGCTAATAGGTTAACATCTCTTAGATCTGCGGTAATCATATTTTTTTAATGCTGGCGTTATGTTGGCTACTTCCCAGTCTGCTGGTAGCTCTTTAGAGATAAGTAACATCTTGAAGATTCTCGTGAGGGGCTCTGCTATCACTTCTGCAGTTTCTTTTAATAGTCTGGGATGCGTGTTATTAGGCCCTGGCAACTTGTTAGCATTTAATTTCAGTAAACGTTTAAGGAAATCTGCAAACGATACCGTGGTGCTCTCCATTGGGGCTTTTACATCGTATTTCGGTGGGGAAAGTAAAGGGCTATCTGGTTCAGTGGTGAAAACTGAGACAAATTGTAGGTTCAGTAAGTCAGCAAGCTTGTTAGAGTCTGTAGTTTCTTCACCTTGCTTTGTTATCAGTTTTTTTATACACCGTCTATTGTGGTCCTGGCTAGAGATGTACCACCAAAACTTTTTTGGGTTTGTCTTGGCTTCATCAGCAAGTTTGGATTCAAAGCTTGTGTACAAGGCCCGCGTCAAGTTTTTAAGTTTGTTCCGGCTTTTGCAATATTTCTCTCTATTTTCAGGGGATTGGTGTTTTTTATATTTCTTCCAATGTCTGCTTTTACGGTTGATTTGGAGCTTCTTGGAGTGTCCCCTTATGTAATGATGGCTGGTGCTATGACTGCTGCTAAAGATGGTAGAGTTTTCTTCTCGAAGTTTGTAAGTCAGCATCATATCGCTACGCATGCGTCTGTAGACGAGAGTAGATAGCTTAAGTTACTTGAGGTGGTCCTCATATGAAGTTGATTTTAGGCTTTCCACGCACTTTGTTGCTCACCTCTGAACATTTTCGATGAGCCTAACATCTTGCCAATAAGAAGGACCTGCAAGGCACATGCCAAAATCGAGATAGGGTCTGACAAGAGCTTTATATAATTTTATGAATATTGTTGCCTTTCGGCTACTGATGGTCCGTTTTAATAGGCCAAGGCTGGAATTTGCACGGGAAACAACATGCTGAACTTGGCTGTGGAACCTCAACTTGTCGTCGATGATGACACCAAGGTCCCTTTCTTCTTCTTTATTCTCTAGATGCTCCCTTGTTTTTGTGATGGGATTGTAAATTGAATAGGTAGCCATTGGGTTGTTAGGTCCAAGGTGCAAAATACAGCATTTGATTGTATTGAATTGAAGGAGCCAGTCTTGAGTCCAATCCTGTAGCCTGTCTATGAAACGTTGGATGGTCTTTGGATTTGCAATGCCAAACAGTTGCAATGCCCAGTCTTGATGTACATCAAGAAAAGGGTTGGGCCTAGTACAGTTCCCTGTGGTACCTCGTTCATTACCATGGCCTCATGGGAGTAGCTTTGCTGGCCACCCATCTCGAATAAGCGGACTTTCTGCTTGCGGTTGGTGAGGAAATTCATTAGCCAGTCTATCACAGCTGAATTGATGCCGGAGGCAGATAATTTGGAGCGCAATCGAATGTGCGGTACCTTGTCGAAAGCCTTGGCGAAGACCAGCAGTAGTAGGTCGACTGGATGTTCTTGGTCAATCAGAATTGTAGTTTCTTTGTATGAATCCAATAGGTTCGTTTCGATTGAATTTCCTGACTGGAATCCCCGCTGCTTGGGCGACAAGATCTTGTTTTTGGTTAAATGTTCGAGAATTGAATCATTGACTATGCGTTCAAGTATCTTAACAACAGCTGAAGTTAGACTACTAGGTCAATGATTCTCAGATTTGGTTCGATCACCTTTTTTGAATACCGGCGTTATGATGGCTACTTCCCAGTCTGCTGGTAGCTCTTTAGAGATAAGTAACATCTTGAAGATTCTCGTGAGGGGCTCTGCTATCACTTCTGCAGTTTCTTTTAATAGTCTGGGATGTGTGTTATTAGGCCCTGGCAACTTATTAGCATTTAATTTCAGGAAACGTTTATGGACACATGTAGACGATACCGTGGTGCTCTCCATTGGGGATTTTACATCGTATTTCGGTGGGGAAGGTAAAGGGCCATCTGGTTCAGTGGTGAAAACTGAGACAAATTGTAGGCTCAGTAAGTCAGCAAGCTTGTTAGTGTCTGTAGTTTCTTCACCTTGCTCTGTTATCAGTTTTTTGATACACCGTCTATTGTGGTCCTGGCTAGAGACGTAGGCCCACTGCCAAAACTTTTTTGAGTTAGTCTTGGCTTCATCAGCAAGTTTAGATTCAATGCTTGTATACAAGGCCCACGTTAAGTTTTTAAGTTTGTTCCGGCTTTTGCAATATTTCTCTCTATTTTCAGGGGATTGGTGTTTTTTTATATTTCTTCCATTGTCTGCTTTTATGGTTGATTTCCCTCTTAATCTCTTTTGTGATTATCAGAAGTGTTCTTGGTTTGGGAACAACCTTGCTTAAGGTGTACTGATTTGCTTTGCTTATCAGTAATTCTTTGAAACACTCCCATTGCTGTTCTAGATAAACAGATAATAAATTATCCAATCTAATGTTGTTGAGATCCATTTTAATCTTCTCATAGTTAATAAAGGTTTTCTTGATGTAGTGATTCGTTACTTTGAGGAATGTTGTTCTAATGTCTATTGTGACAAGCCCACTCTTTCCGATTGGGGGCATGTAAGAGGTAGAGAGGAGAGTTTCTGGTCTGCTGAGAAATACCAGGTCGAGAAGGTTTGGTTGCTATCCCTCCCTAAAACGCGTCGGCTGGTCGACAATTTGGTGGACAAGTGTATCTCGAATAATGTCAATGATTGGGTTTGTAGGACCAGATGAGACGTAGGGAAACTGGTCTTTCCAGGTGATGTTAGGCAGGTTGAAGTCACCTACAATTAGAAGATCGGCTTGGTGGGTGACTGTAATCTTGCAAATGAGCTCTGCTAATTTCCCATCTGTTTCCTCTGGTGACGGTGCTGATAAACTTCTATATATACAGCTAATTCTGACAGAATGGTCGTCTTTATTCCCTGGAACTGAAATATAAAAAAAATGGTTTCGGCATAGGGGCATCCGGTGAAGTAGTCAATTGGGGTGACGGTGTAAGAGGATCTAACCAGTGCAAGTGTTCCAAGGCGGCAATAATTAGATGACAGGTTCAATATAGTATGGTAGCCTTGCAGGCTAACATGTGATTTTAGGAGCTGGCTTGTTGAATTCTTGGGACACACCTCAGTAAGGAGTATAATATCAAAATCATTTGCACAAATCAAAGATTTCAGCTCATTGATTTTGTTTGGGAGTTGGTCAACATTTGTTATTAGAGCGGAGACATCTTGACTTACTTGCTGCTTTTTTCTGTTGAGTACTTCCTTATGGCAGTGATTCACATTGAGGACCGGCTTGTCCAGAATGGATATGGAAGAGCTTGAGGATCTGCTATCATCTGATTGGTTGACACTTGCATTTGAAAAATGACTTGTAGGATGATGAGTCGGAAAGTTCATAGGCACTAACTGGTGACACAAATACTTCTGGGTCATTATTTACACTATGTACAGGGCTGGTAGCTGGGGTATCTAACAGTTCATGGGCTGGTGAGGGTGGCTCCCACCTGGACCAATCGAGTTTTTTGGAACAATTTTTCCACTGTGGATAGCCAAATTTGGCTCACCTAGCTTAATCCGACGTCTGAGTTCAGCAGATAAGGCTTTCCTTTTCTCCCGATCTTCCCGGGATGCATCTGCCCTGAACTGGATTTCCTGGCAAAGCTCGTAAGATTTTTGTAGAATGTGTCTTTTCAAGTTTAGGTTTGGGACAGAGAAGAGAATTGGAGGTGGTCGGTTGTGGGCTGGTATAAATGAGTATTTGTGGCAAATAGTCCAAAGAGGCAAGACAAACTAAATGGATATTAGGATTTGGTTGCTCCATGGCTCTGCAAACCACAAATACGAGATGGATTTCCCTAAAAGTGTTTTGCTGAACGAGGTTTGGAGCAGTGCATCTGTGATAATTAAAAGTGCAAGACACACCACTTTTTAACTTTTCAGGAGAGCCAAAAAACAGAAGAAAGGTTTGTCAGCTGTGGTTGCTCTAAAGAATCAGGTTATGGAGATCAAGGAACATCAAACTTCTTATGCTCTTTTCATTGGTATAAATTAAATTCAAATATTCCGTGTGAAATCAAAATTATTTCATTTTATGGCGTATGTCTCCTTTTTCCTATAGATAAGATAATTCTCTTCTGTCAAAAGTGTTCTGAGCAAATTCAAAATTAATTCATTCTTGGCAATTTTTTGGCGTTTGTCTCCTTTCTTCTTGACAAAAAAGAAACAAATGTCATATCTATATTAAGCACGGGCACTGTTCTGTTTTTCTGAAGAAACAGAAAAAAAAAATAAACCGGGCTTGAAAACACAACAGGTCAACAAAAAAAAAACAGAAAACCTGTTTCTGTTTCTGTTCTGTTTTTTGGTAAAAACAGAAAACAGCTGTTTAAACAGCTGTTTTTCAAACACCTAAAGCTTAAGGAAGAAAAAAATTGTAAATGATAAGTTTTGGTTTATTATTAGCACTATTGCAGCATGTTTCTGCCAAAAAGAACAGTTTTTCAATGAAGGGGCGAAAAATTGTCAATGCACACAACATTACCATCCTTTTTTATGGTTATTTTCTTCCATTTCCCAATTCTTTTTTTCCAAAAATGCGCTTTTATATTTATACAGAATCTCCTCGAATTTCCTGGAAATGCATACTAATTATTCGAGACGTTTTGAAAATAAAATAATTTTTGTCATCAAATTGCGCTGTCAGCTAAAAGTCATTAGTGCTTAAACAGAGCCCATAGTTGCTTTGGCGGGGACAGTCTCCTCCTCCAGACCATGCTTTCCTCTTCCCCCATCCTGATGTTTGGAAGCCATCTGAAACAATGTATGAAACAAGAAAAATGCACGGGAAAATGATACTTCTTACTGCCAAGTCAAAAATTTTCGTTGCCTTGCAGCTTAAAACAACTTTTTAAGATTATTTATTTCCTAGCCAATTTGTGCGAGACAAATCAAAAGGAAAGTTCATGGTTTAAGGATACTTTGCATGTTTTTACGGCGCTTTGCGCTAGAAAATAACGTTCTAGGCCCTCCATCAAATTCATCCTTAAGTAATTATGTAAAATCAAATTTCTCAAATTCTAAATTTCTAAGAAACTTAAACCCTTTGCTGCACAATACTTTCTTTAAGCAATCTCATCTCTTAAATAGATTTGCAAAGAGATGCAAATATAAGAACAATTGCACTTTTTGATAACTTCAAAAATTTCTTTTGCTTTGCATCAGAAAATACTTTCCAACCCATACACTTGCTTTGTTATAAAAAGTGTTACAACATCAAAATTTTGTTTTAAGAATATGAGTGGACATGCTTTTGATTATTTAGGCACGTTTTCATGGTCCATTCTCAAAGGAAAAGAGGTAGTGAAAACCTCAACCATGGATGTTTGAGCAAGTGTAACGTGTTTTCGGATAGCCTGTGCTGCAACCTCATTTTTTGAAAGACTCCCAGTTCCCCACTCTTCTTCTCCATTACTTTCACCGGCCTCTTCTTCTTCTTCTAATTCACAGCATGCGGGCTATTCAGTTGGTGCTATTTAGCCCTCTTCTTTTTCCTTCACTCTGTGGACTACAGAGCTACTGTCTTGGTTGTTTCTTATTTATTAGATATTCTCAGATATCTTTCAGTAGATCTTTTGACTCAAGGAGTTCAAATATAAGATGATCGATTTCTGTGCTCTTTGTGCAGGTATAGTTGGCTAGGCTCTTGGCTGATAGTCAGATTTTGTGGTGTTTGAAGCATTTTAACAGTTTACAAAGCAAGGTAGGCTATGTTTAGCAGATGTCAGCATATTGCATTCAAATAGACAATGGTCAATTGTTTCATTATTCATATTACAATGCCTACAAAGCGGGGACAGGGGAATTGAACCACTTGAATTAGAAAACTTAGATGAGAATGCAAGGAAATTTAGTCCATTTGTTCCAGAACGAATTCTATGATAAATTTTGGAAAGATATTTATTGGGAAAGGGGGAAAGGATAGGATTAATCTTATTAAAATTAATATCTGATAGCCTCCATCGGTAAATATCTCTAATTGGCATTGGTCTCCCACTCGGCTGGTCAATATTTATAGAATTTTTTGCTATTTCATCAACCTGATGATTACCACTTATGCCAGAGTGGCTAGGAATATACTGAAAATAAGTTTTTATGCCACTTGAAGCAAGATTATCAATAATACTGAGACAATGATAAGTGTCAATGTCCAAATTATATTGGGGAGCTGAGGCCAGCAACTCAAGGCTTGATAGAGAGTCGGAATATATGATAATATTATTTGAATTTGCAATCAAAGGTTGGTTTTCTTTAAGGTGTTCTAATGCCAAGATTATGGCATTTAACTCAGCAGACATTATAGATAAATTATTATATAATCTCTCGCCCATTGCAATTTTCAGGTGAGGAAGGAAAACACCACTTGCAACCTTCTCATTCATTTTTGACCCATCAACAAATATTTGGAAGTGATTTTTATAGGTAATTGTATTAAGTTCTACAAATTTTTTCTGGACAAAAGTAATGGGGTTTAAATCTTTATTCCACTTTGAGAACTCTATATTTATTATGGGATTTGACTAATTCCATGGGGGGATCGGGGGAAAGTGGGTGCAATAGACTTTGCTGGTATGGAGAACTTCTTCTGAATATTGGCATACTCATCTGCAATGCCTCTATACATGGCTGGATTTCTTAACCAATTATGTAGTGTGTGTGAGCTATTTGATTCAGTTTATGTAAGATGTTATATCGAGAGAAAGCTACGTCTCCCCCTTATTGTTGTTAATCCACTCTTCATAGGCAGAAACTTAGTGCTTATGGGTTTCCTAAGACCAAATATGAGACGTATTATATTATTTTCTGTTGTTTCAATTTTTTGCATCTGGGTCTTTGCACATGCACCATAGACGATGAGCCCATAGTCAATATGGGATCTTATATGTGATTTATAAAACTGGAGTAAGGTTTTCTCCTTACAACCCCGAGGTGTGGAAAGAAGTCTTTTTAGTATATTTGCTTTTCTATAGCATTTTTTTATTGTGTTTGAAATGTGGAGGTAGAAATTAAGTTTTTGGTCAAGCATGAGACCTAAGTAATTAATCTGATTATCTTCTGGAATAGTTGTTTTATTTAGAATTAGTTTTGCATTAACATGGTTTCGCTTCCGGTGAAATTGGATTATTTTTGACTTGGTGGGTGCAATGGGTAAATCTGAATGTTGAGAGAATTTTTTAAACTGGAAAAGTGACTTTTGCAAATTTGACTGTGCTATCTGGAAGGTTTTGCCAGATGACCATAGAACTAGATCATCAGCATATTGTAGATTCGTGTGAGGTAGGCTCATGTCCCAGAGATATAGGGCAAATAGGAGGCAACTGAGGACTGCTCCCTGAGGTAGGCCTTTGGTTATTGTCTTTTGGGGTAAAGAGGCTGAACACAAACGACGAAACTTCGCACTTCTATGAAGGATTTAATAAAAGATACTAGCTTAGGGGGTACTCCAAGGTTTGCAAGTTTTTTTAAAAGGATTTGGTGGTTCACATTGTCATATGCCCCTTCAAAATCTAGGAAAGATGCAACTAGGACATTATTTTTTGAGAAAGATTCATGTATTTCATTTGTTAGCAAAATGAAAGCATCTGTTGAGGAGTGGTGTTTCCTGAAACCAGTTTGAGTGTGATATTATTTTTTTTCCAACAAACCAGAGGAGTTTGTGATAGATCATTTTCTCCATAATTTTCCCCATCACAGGAGTGATCATTATGGGCCTATAAGACTCATGGTTATTTTTGGGTTTATTTTTCCTTAGGATTGGTAGGAGGGACAAACATTTCCATATATTGGGGAAAATAGAAGATGCCCAAGCGTGATTATAACAATTTAGCAGTTCTTGTATGTATGAAGGTGTGAGATTCTTTATCCATGTAGGGTGTATATTGTCATTACTGACGTTAGTTTTGGTCCTAACTTGATGTATTGCATTATTCAATTCCTGGATTGAAAATGGATTAGTTATGTACTCAGATCCTGGGCGTGGTTGGTAACTTGGGTTCATAGGAATTGGGGACAGTTTGCTTTGATTATTTGATGTTGCAAGAGTTGCAAATAGGTTAGCTTTTTCATTATCATTGTCATAATGGGTATTATTATGTGTAAGCTCATACAGGAGTGGGTTGGGGGAAGTCTTTTTCCCACATATGTGGCTTATGACTTTATGTAAAATTGGCTCACGTGTTTCTCTGGAGAGATTATTTGCAAAATTATTCCAGTAATTATATTTAGCATCTATTATAGTCCTTTTTAGATTAGATTCTGCTTGCAATTTTTTTAAATATGTAGTAGGTGATGGTTTTTTTTTATGAATTCTGTCCTATCTGCCTTTTTTATTCTCCATTTATTTAGGCACTCATTCGTCCACCATGTTTTAAGAATTTGTTTAGAGAATGTTTTCTTAGGTGTTGTCCTGGGGATAGCATGATTTAGCTGTATTTATTAGTAAAGATGTCAAGGCTTCAGCAAGTGTGTCAACTGTTGTGTTTGAAATGCATGAATTTTGGGTGAAACATAATTTCATCATTTAGCTTATTTTGGAACATAGACCAATTTGCTTTAGTGTTGATATATTTGGAGGTATGAAATAGAGTTTCATCAGGTTCATTTATGGAGCAAACTATAGCAAAGTGGTCAGTACATAGACTATAAATTTTATTTATGTAAATTTTGTTAAAAAAATTTAATGACACAATTTGTAGGTCAATTGTGGAGAATCTGCCACTTTTGGGGTTGAAATATGTATTCAGGTTAGGAGGGGTAGCAACAGCTAATTAATTATTATTTTTAGTCATATGCTCAATGAATTTACCAGCTTTATTTTCTGGTTTATTCCCCCACAAAAGGCTGTGGGCTATGAAATCTCCACAAATAATGATATGTTTTAACATATTAGAATTATTTATATAATTAAAGAAATCCTTGGCATCTGTAGTTTGGCCATTAGGGTTATAAAAGCTTATTATGTAGGTTTTTAAATTATTCAGCCAAACACTGATACCAATTATATCAACATCATTTGCAAAATCTGGAAAATTGATGCCACAAAATTTATTATATTATTTTTAACTAATAAAGCTACCCCACCTCCTTTTCTCTCTGAAGATCTATCCTTTCTGAGGATAGTATATCCCAGAGACTTAATTTCTTGATTTTGGGTTAAATGAGTTTCCTGGAGGCAAGCAATATTAATGGAATTATTATTCATAAAAGATATTAGTTCATTTAGCTTATTTTCTGTGAGTGACCTTACATTCCATTGGAGTATTGATATATGTTGTGTTGTTGATTTATTCTTCATATGGCTGTGTATCAATTTTCAGCTTTGTTAAAAGTAAAGCAAGATCTTTTTTTGCTTGAATGAGCATATCAACTAGGATGTAGATTTTTGCCAATACTGCAATGATTTTTGTTTTCTGTAGTTGATGTATGTTCATTGCCTGAATTTCATTACAGTTTAGAATGATTATGCATATATTTGGGGATTGTATTTTTGGTTGTGCATCCTGTTTGTTAGTTAGGGGATTGATTCCTGGTAGTGTTTCTGGTTTGTTTCTTCTTGGGAGGGGGGGCCAGACTGACCTAATCTCACCGGACAAGGAGGCTTGTTGGCTTGGTGATTCCTTCTGATAGGGATTTGAACTAGGGGGCTTAGAAGATGGTGTTTGATATGGGGTGCTTGATGCATTGGGGGCGTTTGACTTGGGGGTATTGGTTGTTTTCATTACAGGCTTTATTTGGTATTGTTGGGCAGCATTTGCTTCCATTGCTGCAAAGGGGTATGGGATGGCCTTCTCTGTTGATATTTGGAGTGTTAGAGCTCTTTTTTTTTGTATGCAGGGCATAATGATTTATTTGTAGATTCATGGGGGCCTTTGCAATTGATGCATGTAGGCTGAGTGTTGTTGCAAGTTGTCAGCTCTTTAGGATGGAAAGCTTTACAATTACTACACTCTCGGAGAATTTCATTACATTTATTTGTCGTGTGTCCCAGTTTGAGACACTTCTGACATTGGATAGGGTTAGGTTTGTATTCCTTGTGTGGTTTGATTTGCCCAAATAACAATAATTTTTCTGGGATATTAATTTTTTCCTTCAGTGTGAATTTAGACACTGCATCAGTTTATTTGGATTCTTCAGCAAACGTATCTTCATTTCCGGAGTTTCAGAACAAGGAAAAGTAAGACCGTCTGAGTCACTTTCACCAGTTGGATCGAAATCTTCAACTTCATCAAAGGATTCCAAGCAATGTTCTTCAGGGATGTCATTGGCTAAGCTTCGAGTGGACCAAAATCCAAGAATGTGTGCAACAAATGAATAAAGACAATGTTTTATATTCTACTGGCTTTGGTGACATTCTTCCCAGAATTAGTCACAACCCAGAACATCTCATCTGTCATTGAAAACTTCCCAACTGCAACTTGGATTGCAAAGGATGTTAGTAGTTGTATGAGAATGCTTATGCCTCTTGAAATCTGAAAGATAGTGGTGCAACCTCTGCTCATTTTTCATCTTCCTGGGGTAATAGGCAGTGATAAACATAAAGCCAGATCCTTTTGCAAACAAGCAGTGAAAAGTCCAGCTAGTCTGATTGGAAGATCTTAAAGCAGCCTTCTGAACGTCTTTTTTCTGGCAGCAAAACTTTGTGACAATGGATGGTTCCCCAAAATGGTGCTTTCAAGCCCCCTGTAGTTTTTTTTAAATAAGCTGTTTCATATCTGGCATATCAAACACAGAAAGTGGCAATTTCTCCTTAAACATGGTTTTGCAGCAGAGCATCTGCAGACCAGCTTGTTTTGATTGATTGGAAATAAAAAACTGTCGTATCTCTGCTCTTCTTATTCCAGATTTCTCTAATCCAATGCCCTTTGTGTCACTTGCTTTACTATCTGGAGCTTTCTCAAGGGAAGTGGCCTGACTTGATATTTTTTTTTTTGGTTGATTTGGGTTTGTTATTTGCTGCACCAGCCGCATATACTTTATCTTTGTGTATATCAATTGTGTGCTTCCTTTTCAGATAGTATATAAATGTCATGGCAGAGACTCCCTTAGCCTTTAGATACGCTCTTCAGAAGTTGCACCCAATACTTCCTTTGCTTCCTTTTTCCGTAGGGTACCCAGAGAGATGTCTTGGAACATTCAAGTTGTCATCAGAAAAGACATCATGCTTGTCTTAAAACAAAGGTGATTTTAGGATTTTTCGCAAAATTAGAAGCACTTTCCAGTAGCCTACCATTTTTAAAATTGCAACTCCAGCCAAATATCTGACCTCTTTCACCTCAGTGGCGTAATTAGGGGGAAAGAGGCCAATTTCCTCCTGAGCAGCTTTGTTTGCACAATGAGCCAATAAAACCTGTCAGCAAATAAAAGCAAAATGACAGCTCCTAACTACGGTTTCTTAAAAACTTAGAAAATTTGCAGTAAGGTATTAATTTTTACGGGAATTCACTTGTCTATAATAGGGATTTAAGATACAGATACAAGAAATAATATACTGCTTAGTGACAATTTTTGTAACATTATTGTGCTGTATGGCAAAAATTACTGTGTTCACTGGAAGATGTGTTATCCTACAGAATGAGAAAAGTGTATCAGCATTTTATAAGACTTTGGCCAGCTAGGCCAGAATCAGCTAGTTAGGCCACTGTTTCAACTCTAGGCTTTTCCCTGACAGGGTTTTCATTGATTCTCTTTAGAGATGGTTTTATTAACATGAGAAAAAGTATATTTGGCATCTTTAAAAAGTATATCTTGTTATGTTGATGCACTACACTAAAACGTTCCAGCAAAAACATATATTTCTACTGGACAAGACTTCAATACATTTAAATTCATCTCTGACTAAACATTTAAGAAAATTTACAATTTTCTGAAATGTTTAGTCAGTATTTATCATGAAAGGGCTAGTATGGTAATCATAGCAAGTTACTTATCTAGCAGCATAAATTTCATAAAAATCATTGAATAAAAGTTTTCCTGGTTAAAGGTGCAGAATACTTCCCATGTAATGTAAGATACAGAGGCCCTACCAAAAGAACCAGAATATACAATAATTAGTGATTTTTTTGAATCCTGCTTCAGCTAAACAGTGTCTATGCAACTTTGCTGCTCAATTGACTGAATAATATACACTAAAAAATCAGTTGTTTTAGTGGAACAAAACTGCAGCTTTACTATTCTCCCATTTACGCACCTATCTACTCTCATCTGACTCCAAGCCCTAATTTGCCTAGATGAAACAATGTAGCAGCACATTTGATATGTTAGACGCACTGAGTATCATCATTTTACTTACTTCTACTTTATATTAATGCTCCAATTCCAACAACTGTACAGGGCATAACCATGCTTCTTCAAAATTTCAAGTTAAGATTTAAAACACTCTTATGTAAGTTCAAAATTTCTTAATATCTCATCCTTGAATCAATAGTAAAATCAAAAACAGAAGAAAAACAGTTAGAAAAAAAAACAAAAACAGGACAAAATAGCTATTATAAAAACAGAAACAGAATAGAACAGGTAAACAAAAAACAGGTCGTCTGTTTCTGTTCTGTTTCTGTTTTTTTTGTAAGAACAGAACAGAAACAGGTACTTTAAAAACAGAACAAAACAGAAAACAGAAACAGTGCCCATGCTTAATCTACATGCTATAGCTCCATAAAATAATATTTTTCGGTCAAAACTGGTGTATGTCTCTAACAGTACCAAATAGGACATTTCTGACTGCACCATTAAATTACTTGTGCTGAGTTTACCCATGACACCTACATAACTCTTTTTCAACCAAAATGGCATATGTTGCAGTTTTACTTATCCTAGCCGAGTGAAACCTGTTCTTTGTATTCTTCACAAGCCACAGAGAAGATGACTTAACTGGAGATCCTGGTAACAGGTGTCAAAAATTGCTGCCTTCATGCACAACCTCTCAGTGAGAGTTAGTTTATGCTTTCCTTATGTTAAATTGCACTTGCCAGCAAGTTAAAGTAGCTATAGCCTTTGTTTGTCCTAGACAATTTAAATATGCTGAACAGAATTTCAGGTGTTTGAATCATTGGTCCACAGGCTTTTGGAAAGTTTATGGCAGACTCACTTGTCATTCCTCAAGTGTCTATTAAACTAGTAAATTAACTCGTCCATTATTGTATAAAGCTTAGGCCCAATGCACTTTTCCACATAAGGAGCCTGCAAAGCAGTAGCCTATTAGCACTCAACTGGTTAACCGCATCCAAGTAAGCGTTTTAATTTTTGGCAAAGATCTGCTCAAAATGTGCAAGTGGTTACTACTACCAACAGCTCACTGCAAAACCAAGCTGCCTGAGTGTGCTTCGCTGAACTTAAGTGCATATGCTGAACAAAAATTTTCCAAGCTCACTTATCTGAAAACCTAACTAAAAAAAACTGCTGATTGGAAAGTTTAGGAACTAATGTAGCCTTAGCAGCAATAATTTCACAAACAGCTAGACACTTGTCTAAAATGTACCAAAAAAGCTACATGTGTCATATACAAATTGCAGAAAAATCAAGTAAGAGAGAAAAGAAATAAATTCTATTAAAAAAGAGATTCTCTTGCACAACCAAGGTTTAATTCTAGGCTGGCAGAAAGCAAAATAAATTTTGCTTCCATGAATTCTGTTGGTTCAAGTCCTTCATAATTAACTAAAAAAGAAACCAAAGAATGCAAGCAGGAACAGTTAAATTACCAACTGTGGAAAGTGACTTGACTACAGTTTAGTCAATAATATATCTGCCTGTAAGTGAATAAATAGTCTGAAAAAAAGATAATATATGTAAATTACTATTAGAGTGCTACCTTTAATCTACAAAACATGGATTTTTTTATTTAAATCAATCTTTTAGCGGTTCAGCTTATATAATAAAAAAAAGTGGGTAGCTGGAATATAAACAACCTTTTGATGCTTTTTTAAAAGCTTTTTCTTTACTACCTTTAACATACAAAACATTGACTTTTTTTATTTATTAATTAAAAAAACCGTTTCCACAAAATAAGTTTTTCAAATAAAAGTAAATAACTCGATTAAACAAAAAATGAGCAAAAATAAAATCAAATAATCTACCAAGTATGAAACTACCACAAATCAGCATCAATAAATAAATGAAACCAAAAACGAACAGAAATTACAATAAATAGCCAAGTCAAACTAAAAAAAAGCAGAAATTAACATAATTTGGGCTCAAAACCCCTGTGCCTTCCCAAGGCCAGAACAAAATTTACACTGAAAAAAAATAGAAATGATATGTGTATTGTCAGTTTAATATACATATACTGATATTTAGTAATCAAAATGTTAATATTATTTGATTTATTAAAGTTACATAAGTAAAAACAATTATATTTTTTTCAGTAAAGTGCAAATTTTTTTGTTTAATGGAGTTCTTTACTTTTCGTTGAAAAACTTATTTTATGGAAAAATTTTTTTTTCAATTGATTTCTGTTTGCTTTATATTGACATAGTCTTTTCAGGGAAAAAGAAAATAATACTTTAAATCTTTTTGTTTTTTAAGACTTTATAGTTTGGCCTGCTATTTGTATGCCGGAGAAAAATTTTCAGCAATTTTTAACAACATACACCCTTTTAAAAATCTGGACACAAATATTAGTGTTTAATTTAGTTTCATACCTCCTCTAGTTGACCTTAAATGGAAAACTTGATACCATTTGCAAAAAAAATCTGTTTACTTTCTTTGATAGCTTGGATACACTTATGCTGTTTTGATTTGGTTAAATTTTAAGAGCAGAAATAGCCCCGATAGTTTGAACATAATACCTTCAGTTGTTCTTGGGATACTGCTGAGATACCTTATTGGGAATTAGCATTAACACGGTGCATTTTGATTTAATCTTAAGGTAAAATTTAGTTTTTAATCTTAATGGGCAAATTGGAGGGTGGGCGTGGGAGGGGGATTAGTTGCCCTCCAATCACTTTTGACTCTTAAAAAGGGCATCAGCCCTTTCTATTTTCAATCAAATGAGCCCTTTTTGAAGTTCCCATGACAACTCCTTTGATACAAAGTGCCCTGGTCTAAACAACAACAACAACAAAAAATAATATATTGATCATATACCCACATAATACATATACCCACATTGATCTTTACTATAAAAATGTCAAGCCTTCCAATCACTTTCGACAATGAAAAAGAGCACTAGGCTTTTCGATTTCAAATCGAATGAGCCTTTTTTGAAACGACAATGCTTTCTGCAAACACCTTATATGCCCCCAGGGCATAAATTACAGTCCTTACCCTAAAGGCTCTTAGGGTTGTTGTCATCCTCTAAGACCTAACTTTCAGAACTTTCAACTACGTTAAACAAAATGGCTATCTAAAAATTTTGATTAGATGGGTTTGGGGAAATGGTGGGCGTGAGAGGGGCGGCAGTTGCTCTCCAATCACTTTCAACTATTAAAAATGGCACTAGCCCTATCAATCTCCAATCAAATGAGCCCTGTTGAAGTTTCTACAACAAAACTTTCAATAAAAATCTAATATGCCCCCAGGGCTTAATTTACAGCCCTTGCCCTGAGTGCTGGAGGGGGGGTCATTCTCAAAGACCTAATTTCAAGAACTTTCTACTATGTCGAACAAAATGGCTATCTGAAAATTTTGATTGGATGTGTTTGGAGGAATAAAGAGCGTAAGAGGGGGGTTAGTTACCCACCAATCTGTTTTGACTATTAAAAAGGGCACTAGCCCTCTCAATTTCCAATTGAATGAGCCCCTTTTGAAGTTTTATGACTACTCTATCTATAAAAACCTTATATGCCCCCAGGGCAGAACTTACAACCTTTGCCCTTGGGGCTCTGGGGGGTTTGTCATCCTTAACTACATAATTTCCAGATCTTTCAACTATGTTGAACACAATGGCTATCTCTAAACTTTGATTGACTGTTTTTGGGAAAATGGTGGGCAAAAGATAGGGGTTAATTACTCTCCACTCACTTTTGACTATTAAAAAGGGCAATTTCAATTTCCAATCAAATGAGCCCTTTTTGAAACTTTTACAACAACTTTCTATATAAACCTTATATGCCCCAGAGCACAACTTACAACCCTTGTACTGAGGGCTCTGAGGGGGTTATCATCCTAAAAGACCTAATTTCCAGAACTTTTAATTGCTTTGAACAAAATGGATATCTCAAAATTTTGATTGGATGTGTTTGGGAAAATGGTGGGCGTGAGAGGGACGTTAGTTGCTATCCAATCATTTTCAACTATTAAAAAATGCACTAGCCCTTTCAATTTCCAATTGAATGAGCTCTTTTGAAGTATCTACAACAACGCTTTCAATAAAAACTTTATATCCCCCCAGGGCATAACGTAAAACCCTTGCCTTGAGGGCTGTGTTGGGAGGGGTTGTCATCCTTAAAGACCTAATTTCCAAAACTTTCAACTACGTTGAATAAAATGGCCATCTAAAACTTTGATTGGATGTGGTTGGAGAAAAGGTGGGCTTGAGAGGGGGGTTAGTTGCCCTCAAATCATTTTCAACTATTAAAAAGGGCAATAGCCCTTTGAATTTCAAATTGAATGAGCCCTTTTTCAAGTTTCTACAACAAAGATTAAAATAAAAACATTATATGCCCCCAGGGCATAACTTATAACCCTTGCCCCAAATACTGTGGGGGGAGTGTCCTGCTCAAAGGTATAATTTCCTGAACTTTGAGCATTGTGGGACAAATTGGCTATCTCAAATTTTTTATTGGATCTGTTTGGGGAAATGGTTTGTGTGGAAGGGGTGTTACTTGCCTTCCAATCACTTTTGGCCATTAAAAAGGGCACTAGCCATTTAAACTTCCAATTGAATAAGCTCTTTTTGAAGTTTCTACAACAAAGCGTTCTATAATAACCTTAAATACCCCCAGGACATAACTTACAACCCTTGCCCCGAGGGCTTTGGGGGGGGAGGTTGTCATCCTCAAAGACCTAATTTTCAGAACTTAAAACTACGTTGAATAAAATGGCTATCTCAAAATTTTGATTGGATGTGTTTGGAAAAAAAGTGGGCGAGAGGGGGGGGGGGGGGTTAGTTGCCCTTCAATCACTTTTGACTATTAAAAAGGGCACTAACCCTTTGAATTTCCAATTGAATGAGCCTTTTTTGAAGTTTCTACAACAAAGCCTTCTAAAAAACCTTATATACCCGCAGGGCATAACTTACAACACTTGCCATGAGGGCTATGGGGGAGTGTCCTCCTCAAAAACATAATTTATATCTGGAAATCAACTATTCTGAGCAAAATGGCTATTTAAAAATTTTGATTGGATGTGTTTTGGGAAATGGTGGGCATGGAAGGGGTGTTAGTTGCCTTCCAAACACTTTCAACTATTAAAAAAGGCACAAGCAACTCCAATTTCCAATTGAAAGAGCTCTTTTCAAAGTTTCTACGACAACTCCTTTGATACGAAGTGCCCTGCTCCAAAGGAAAAAAAATAAATAAATAAAATGTTATGCCAACATTGTTCTTATATGCCCCAGGGCATAACTTAAAACCCTTGCCTTGAGGGTTGTGGGGGAGTGTCCTCATCAAAAATATATTTTCTATCTGGAAATCAACTACGCAGAACATAATGGCTATCTCAAAATTTTGATTGGATGTGTTCGGGGTATGATGTGCGTGGGGGGGGGCTAGTTACCCTCCAATCACTTTCAACTATTAAAAAGAGCACTAGCCACTTGGATTTCCAATTGAATGAGCCCTTTTCAAAGTTTCTAGGACATCCCCTTTGATACAAAGTGCCCTGGTATGGAAAAAAAATACTATGTGCCAACATCATTCTTTACTTATGCAGCGCAATTGCACTGCCTATGATTAAATCATCATTTAGCAGTTCAGTTTATATGGGAGTCCTCCTAAATCTTCATTTCAAATACATAAGAAAATAAAAAGCAATGTTGATAAGGTTCAATGGCCATAAAAAGACCTATATCAATTCCCAAATGAATTTGAAATGATCAGAAGAGGAGGGGGATCCTTCCCTATATATTTTAAACTTCAGTATTTTTGAGCAAAAATTATTCTTTCTGGGTATTAGTCTTCATTCACTTGAAACGCTAGTTGTCTGCAATGCTGCATATATGATGCATCATTTTTGAAGAAATAGATTTTTAGTTGGATAATGTACAGTTTCCTAGAAGAGTTCTTATCCAGCTAGTTGGATTTTATAAAGTAATTCCAGAAAAAAAAGGCACTAGCCATTTCAATTTCCAATTGAATAAGCTCTTCTTGAAGTTTCTACGACAACGCTTTCTATAAAAACCTTATATGCCCCCAGGGCATAACTTACAACCATTGCCCTGAGGGCGGGGGGGGGTTGTCATCTTCAAAGACCTTATTTCCAGAACTTAAAATTACGTTGAACAAAATGGCTATCTCAAAATTTTGATTGGATGTGTTTGGAGGAAAAGGTGGGCGTGAGGGGGGGGTTAGTTGCACTGCAATCACTTTTGACTATTAAAAAGGGCACTAGCCCTTTGAATTTCCAATTGAATGAGCCTCTTTTGAAGTTTCTATAGCAACGCCTTCTATAAAACCTTATATGCCCCCAGGGCATAACTTACAACACTTGCCATGAGGGCTATGGGGGAGTGTCCTCCTCAAAACATAATTTCTATCTGGAAATCAACTATGCTGAGCAAAATGGCTATCTTAAAATTTTTATTGGATGTGTTTTAGGAAATGGTGGGCATGGAAGGGGTGTTAGTTGCCTTCCAATCACTTTCAACTATTTAAAAAGGCACAAGCCACTCCAATTTACAATTCAATGAGCTCTTTTCAAAGTTTCTACAACAACTCTTTGATATAAAGTGCCCTGCGCTAAAGGAAAAAAAAATAATAAATAATACATTGTGCCAACATTGTTCTTATATGCCCCCAGGGCCTAACTTTAAACCCTTGCCCTTAGGGTTGTGGGGGATTGTCCTCCTCAAAAATATAATTTCTATCTGGAAATCAACTACGCAGAACATAATGGCTATCTCAAAATTTTGATTGGATGTGTTTGCGGTATGATGTGCGTGGGGGGGGGGGGAGGGGCTAGTTACCCTCCAATCACTTTCAACTATTAAAAAGAGCACTAGCCACTTGGATTTCCAATTGAATGAGCCCTTTTCAAAGTTTCTATGACAACTCCTTTGATACAAAGTGCCCTGGTATGGAAAAAAAAATACTATGTGCCAACATCATTCTTTACTTATGCAGCACAATTGCGCTGCCTATGATTAAATCATCATTTAGCAGTTCAGTTTATTTTGGAGTCCTCCTAAATCTTCATTTCAAATACATAAGAAAATGAAAAGCAATGTTGATAAGGTTCAATGGCCATAAAAAATGCTATATCAATTCCCAAATGAAATGGAAATGATCAGAAGAGGAGGAGGGGGCTCCTGCCCTAAATATTTTAAACTTCAGTGTTTTTGAGCAAAAATTATTCTTTCTGGGCATTATCTTAATTCACTTGAAACGCTAGTTGTCTGCAATGCTGCATATATGATGTATCATTTTTGAAGAAATAGATTTATGGTTGGATAATGTACAGTTTCTTAGAAGAGTTCTTATCCAGCTAGTTAGATTTTATAAAGTAAATCCAGAGGAACTAATTATCAGGTTAGCTGGATATTGCTATTAAATTGTTTAGAAAATGAGACAAATTATTGTCTAACTATCTGGATATAGCCTATATAAGAAAGACTTCAATAGGCTATTTCTGTAAAATTCTACTTTAGTAACTTTTAGCTATCTTGGAAAGGGGTTAGGTTAGGAAAATGAAACTTTCAGGGATGGTTCTACAGGCTAAAGTATGGGTAAATATTTACCAAATCATATTAGCCTATTGAGTTACAATTAAAGTGAATATACCACTCAATGCCTTTTTGGTTGGTCAATATCTACCAAATTGTATTATTGAGTTAGGACTAAAATGAATACACCATTCGATGCCTTTTTTTATGCTGATTACGAATATAATAAGCATTTCTATTGGAAATGAAATGAATTCCTGGGAAATTTTACCATTTGATGCCTTTTTTTTATGCTGATTACAAATATAGGCTAATAAGCATTTCTATCAGAAATGAATTTCAGCCCTTCCCCTATATATGCCAATTCAGGGTTAGGTTAGGTTTAGCCCCCCCCCCCTATATATGTCAATTCCGGGTTAGGTTAGGTATATCCTATATTGGGGTGAGGGGGGGGGCTGAAATTCAATTACGAAATAAATGCTCATTATATTTGTAATCAGCATAAAAAAGGCATCAAATGGTATATTCACTTTATTCCTAACTCAATAATTGGGTAGATACTGACCGCCTTTTTTATGCTCTTTTAAAAACATTATAATCATTTTTGTTGGAAATGAATTTTAGCCTCCATCTATACATATAGGCCTACCAATCCAGGGTAGGCCTATATATTTCCGCAGTAGGGGGTTGGGGGTAATTTTATTTCTGATGTAACTTAGAGGTAAGTTTAACCTGTCCTTCCACCTCCCTACTGTGCAAATATAGGGGTGGGGGCTAAAATTCAATTTCTGACAAAAATGATTATTATATTTGTAAAGAGCATAAAAAAAGGCATCAGGTGGTACATTCACTTTAGTTGTAACTCAGTAATATTATTTGGTAGATATTTACCAAAGTATGTCCTGGGAAGGTATTTTGAAGTACTCACCTCCACTCCTTCTCTCAAGAGGGCCATGACCTTTAAAAACCTGTGGTATAAAAATAAAACCTTGCAAAATAGATCTTCTGCTTAAATAAAGTGCAACAAAATTGTTTTCAGCTTCACAACTTTCCTCAATCCCAATTTATAAGGTTTTAAAGATGTGCATATACATTTCCTAAATTTGGAAAAAAATAACATTCATATGGCTTGAAACTCAACTCAAATAACAGGAATTGCATTTACAGAACTGAACCTAGAGAAAAAGAAACTGATAACTGAGAATTAAGGTAAAATGTTGTTTTGTCAAAATTTCAATAGGTGTAGTCATTTATGCAAATTTCAGGACCCTCTAGATGGAGAAGGAGTGGAGATAGGTACTTCAAAATACCTTCCTGTGACAAACTTTAGCCTTTAAACCCATCCCTAAAAGTTTCATTTTCCTAACCCAACCCCTTTCCAAGATAGCCAAAAGTAACTAAAATAGAATGTTACCACACCACACTCTGGGAAGGTATTGGCAAGCTTCCATGTTAATGTTCTTTTGGTTTTTAAGTCTTAGAAATTTGGGTAAATTTTTGGCAGTTCATATTATTCACTTCTTAATGATGATAACTTACTAGGCTATTTGATGCCCTTTTATGTTCTTTATAAATATAATAATCTTTTTTTTAGAAATGAATTTTCCCACCACCCCCATATATACCAGTTCAGAGTATATATTTGTACATTAGGGGGGGGGGTAGGGGTAAATTTTGAACTTACTTCTCATTTGCATCAGAAATAAACTTTATCCCCACCCCCCTAATGTGCAAATATATAACCCTAAATTGGTATGTATAGAGGTGGGGTAAAATTTCTTACCTTAATTTGCAGCTTGGAGAAAAATTAAGCATTTTCATCCTTCTAATGATCTGTTATGACTTTTCAGGGTTGTTTGCTAAATTTTGCTTGAAGACTCAGCAGCTTCCCAGTTGTACAGGAACTCTTGTTTTAGCCATTCTTTGTCTAGATTTTTCTTGAATGCACATGTTGAATCAGCATCCACTGTATTTTCAAAGAGTAGATTCTACAAGTTTGTTACTTGTTGGCTGAAAAGATGGCTTCTTTCTTGCACTAAGGTGCATTGCCAGAAGATCTTTTTGGAATGACCTCTAGTCACAGAATGTTTGGGGGGGGGAGTAAGGCGACCAGAGAGAGCATTTTTGGAAATAATTTTTTGGGTCATTATCAGATTCTCATGTGTTCAACGGGATGCAAGAGTAGGAAGTTTCCAGTAATAATACTCTTTTTGTAAGGCATTTGTTTGAGGCCTTCAACCATTTTAGTTGGTCTTTGTGGAACTCTATCTAGAATTTCTTTGTTATTCTTGAAATAGGGTGACGCCAGGGACATTCCAACCTCTAGGTGCAGGTGAACTAGTGTCTTGTAGAGCTTAATAAACATACTTGGGTATCTTCAAGAGAAAATTCTTTTAATCATTCCAAGAGATTTGAGGGCAGACAACAATTCAGATTTTGCATGGGTGCTGAACTTTAGTTGACAATCAACAATGACTCCAACATCTCTTTCTTCAGAGATTGCAAAAAAGGGGATTACCTTGGAGATGGTATTGTTGATGTGTGTTATGATTGCCAAAGTGGATTAAATGGCATCTGTCAATATTGAACAAGAGGAGCCATGTATCAGCCCAAGTCCCAAAAATATTAAGGTCCTTTTAAATAGATTGCTAGTCAGAGGCTGTAGCTGCTTTACCAACAAGTTTTGAATCATCAGCATAAAGAGTGAGGAGGTTTGAGAGAAGATTGGATGCATCATTTATATATAAGTTGAAGAGACTTGGCCCAAGAAGGGTCCCCAGGGGAACGCTGCTTAAAACAGTTGTAGACAAGGAGAAATGAGGGATACCTTGAGAGTTTCTGAACTCTTACAGCTTGAGTTCTTTCTGGAAGGAAACTTTCGCTCTATTGGACAATAATCACATCAACAGCTGCTACATTTACTTTGGTGATGAGGAATTCATGGCAAACCCTGTCAAATGCTTTTGAGAGGTCCATGAGCACCATATTGACAAGTAAATCATTATCCAACAGTGATGTAACATTTTTGTATGTGTGTATTAGATTAGTATCAACAGATCATAAATATCTGAAGCCATGTTGATTGGAAGTGAGGATGTTGTTAGTTTGCAAGTGCTGAATTAGAGCTCTAATAACAAATCTCTCAAGCACCTTTACAACTGCAAAAGTGATGCTAATAGGATGGTAATTTTCTGCATTATTTTTGGGGCCTTTTTTTTGGATTGGTGTTATATTGGACTTTTCCCAATCTGACAGTAGTTCTCCATTTTGTAGGGACAGCTGGAAGAGTCTACACAAAGGAGAACTGAGAACAATTTGGCATTCCTTGAGAAGCCTTGGGTGCATTCCATCTGATTGTTTGGATTTATTAACATCATGTTTTTCCAGGCTCTTTAAGACCATATCTTTGGTAATTGATAATTTTGGCATTGGATGACATATTAAGTTTGATGGTGTTGCAGGAATATTTGAACAATGTTGGATGGTGAAGGCAGAGGAAAACTGGGTATTTAATACATTGGCCTTATCTATTGGCAATGAGTGGGTTATCCCATTATGTCTTAGATCAGGAATGGTGCGACGGTTAGGATATTTGGCAGAAACAGGGCTCCAGAAAGATTTGGGGTTTGTCTTGATATCTGTGGCAAGCTTTTCCTCATTCTGAGACTTCAATTCCGTAGCTGCTTTAGATGCAAGATTCGGACTATTCCCAACAACAATGATTATTGTATTTTGAAAGAGCATTAAAAAGGCACCAAGTAGTATGTTTACTTTATTTGTAAGTCAATAATATGAACTGCCAAAAAATTACCAAAATTTGTCTACTTGACAGGTTGAGTTTTTATTGAATTTTTTACAAAACCACATTTCACCTTAATTTTCAGGTATCAGTTTCTTTTTCTCAGGTTTTTCTGATCCTGTTATTTGAGTAGAATTTTAAGACATATCAATAGAATTTTTCCAAATTTTAGAAATGCATTTGCAGATCTTTGAAACCTCATAAATTGGGATTGAGTAAAGTTGTGAAGCTGAAAACAGTTCTTACACTTCGGTTGGTAAACTTTCAGTTTAGCTAAATTTTGTTATCTTGGAAAGGGGTAGGTTAGAAAAATAAAACTTTCAGGTATAACTTAGAAATCAATAAATCTTAATTACTTAGAAAATAAACCTTAGAAATCAGAATAGTGTAAAACTGAGGCTTGTCAATACCTTTCCAGAGTATGGTTTTGACCCTGACTTCATTATGGAGTTTCATTTTCCTTACCTACTCTCTTTCAAAGATCCAAAAAAGTAGCTCAATCAGAATTTTACCTAAGGTTCTGCTCTTGAAAAGAGTGTTAACTATGATTTCTCTGCATATTTTGAAGTAAGAATGGTTTTCTTAACATGTTTTTCTTAACATGTTTTTCTATGTGGGGTCCACTCAAATAATAGGAATTGTATTTTTCAGAACTGAAACCAGAGAAAAAGAAACTAAGGTAAACGTTTTTTTTTCTTCAAAATATCACTAGACATAGGCCTGTCAAGTAGAAAAATTTCTTAGATGTAGAAATCAGAAGAGAGTTAACATTGAAGCTTGGCAATACCTTGCCAGAGTTTGTTTTTGGCCCTGGATTCATAACTGAAAATTTAATTTTTCCTATCCCAACCTCTTCCCAAGATAGTTAAAAGTACTAGCTAAACTAGAATTTTACCAGTATTTCGACTGTTTTTAAGGTATTTTATTGATATCTTGCAATTTTAAGTGTCAGTGCATACATTAGCCTACTGAGACCTTAATAGCCAACTAGTTGGCCAATTTCAAAGTAGGGTAAATGTGCCAATGATCCAACAGTTTTTGTAAAATTCAACTTTTTACCTTAATATTCAGGTATCAGTTTTGTTTTCTCTGTTTTTAGTTCTGAAAATGCAATTCCTGTTATGTGAGTAGGATTTCAAGCCATATCAATAATTTTTTTTTCTAAATTTTGGAAATGCATTTGCAGATCTTTGAAACCTCATAAATTAGGATTGAGTAAAGCTGTGAAGCTAAAAACAGTTGTCTTGTACTTTATTTGGCAAACTTCTAGTTTAGCTAATTTTTGTTATCTTGGAAATTGGCTTGGCTTGGAAAATGAAACTTTCAGGTATAACTTAGAAATCAATAAAACTAATAAAACACAATAAATTAGAAATTAGAACAGTGTAACATTGATTCTTGGCAATACCTTTCCAGAGAATGTTTTTGGCCCTGGGATCATTTCAGAAAGTTTCATTTTCGTAACCAAAACTCTTTCCAAGATAGCAAAAAGTAGCTAAACTAGAATTTTACTGGAGTCCACTACCTAGGATTACACCAAATCCCATTTATATGGCTTAAAATTCTACTCAAATAACAGGAATTGCATTTTTCAGAACTGAAACCCAAGAAAAAGAAACTAAGGTAAAATGTTTGGTCAAAATGTCAATAGACATAGGCCTGTCAAGTTGGAAAATTTCTAAGACTTAGAAATAAGAGGAGATTTAACATGGAAGCTTGGCAATACCTTGCCAGAGTATGTTTTTTTGTCCTGGATTCATGACTGAAAGTTTTATTTTTCTTATCTTACCCTCTTTCCATGATAGGGTAAAGGCACCGATGATTCGACAGAGCAATTTCGGAACCACTGTCGAAATTTTCCTTCAAAACGGGATAGCTCTGCTTAGCCGTGACTTAGAGTGCCATCTCATGGAGCCATCGTTATATTTCTATGGTGCGAAACGTGGACACTATATCTGGTACAGCCAGATAAGAAAAGAACATTCAATTCGGTCAGTTTCCTGTTTTCGACACAAAAGGAGCTCCCGACAATTTTTAAGGTATGTAATGTTCAAACTATCATTACTTGTTTTTTTATTGCAAGAAAAAGTTGGAATGAGCGCCAATGTGTCAAGATACATCTGATCTTCTCTGAAATGTAGCCACATTAGCTTTTTCTTGATAGAATAAAATGAAAATGGCGACGGAAATTGCATTGTCAAAACTAGGTTCCAAGGGTCGAAAATTCTTGTTTAATGTAGTAGAATTCCAGGCGGACTAAAAATGTTCCTTCAGCCGCATTCAAGCATAAATATCGGCTTCTATCAAAGGATTTATTTCTTTGGTGAACATCTCGTAGTAACCTTGTCGAAATTTTGGACAGACAGCAACAGGCCCTGTCAAAATATAGGTTACTTTGTCAAAACTTCACTGAACATGTAAAACAGATGAGAAATAATTGGTGTCGGAATTCCAGGATCCACTGACAAAACCATAGGCACCATAACTGTTGAATTTACGGGTGCTTTCTGTGCAATGAGAGATTTTGATGATTATTATTTCTAATAATAGCCTATTTCAGATGAAAGAACATTTAAACAAAAGTTTTTTTTTTAACTATGAAGTTTTACTTACAGACACTAGATTTTTCCATCATCTGAGGAACTGCCACTTGGCCTCATACCATGCAGGGGCGTAAATTGCTATGGGGTAGGGGGGGGCAGTTGACCCCCCCAGACCTCGTTTTGCCCCCCCCCCTCCCCCTCCTCCATATTTTTTTAGATTATACCCTTATTTATCCTTCATCCAAATAAAAAATACAAATTTTATTGAATACAAAATGACGCGTAGGCCTATGTTTTGGACGAAACTAAGAATCTGCATATGAAAATAAAATCCACTAAATCAAATAAACTTCTTAAATTTTTTGAAATCCACTTCCGTTTCTATCCGTTTCTATCTGACCCTATCCGTTCCGAAATGCTAGTGTAACAATTTTGTTATACTAAATTTGTTATACTAAATACTATTTGTATTTAATAATGTATATTAAAATTTGTTGTACGGATTTTGTTATACCAAATACTACTTACTTGAAACGATTTTGTTAGTTTTATTATTTCTACTTTTTGCATAGTCTTTTATACTTTTATACACTAAATGAAATTGGAGAAAACAAAGAAACAAGAGTATACGTGTCAAATACACCAGATTCTACCCACAAGCATTCCCCAAATATTTAGATGGGTATTAAATCGAGTTCCAACTTGCGTTAAAAACAGGTAACTTTTTTGTTGTGTCTAATGTGTAGGTGAAAATGCTCTAATTTCAGATAATTGGACTTTAGTACCCTTTCCAGACAAGACTTCTCATCAAACAGTTAGATTCCTAGATGTTTTTCCTACATACTAAAACCCTTTTCAAACCAAAAGTCTTTAAATTAAGACTTTTAGAGTAGAAAAACTGGTTTTTTACAAAAACTGTTAAATCATCGGTACCTTTACCCTAGTTAAAAGTACTAGCTAAACTAGAATTTTACAACTATTTCCACTGTTTATAAGGAATTTTATTGATATTTTGCTATTTAATGCTTCAGTGCATACATTAGCCTATTGAGACCTTAATAGCCAACTAGTTGACCAATTTCATAGTAGGGTAAAGGCACCAATGATTCAATAGTTTTTGTAAAAAAATTTTTTTTTCTACTCCTGAAGGCTTAATTTAAAGATGTTTGGTTGTAAAAGGGTTTCAGTGTGTAGGAAAAACATCTAGAAATCTAACTGTTTGATTAGAAGTTTGAAGTTTTATCAGAAAAGAGCACAAAACTCTGACTTTCTGAAATTGGAGTGGCTTCACCAAAAAATTTGACAGAACAAAAATTACCTTTTTTTGACATAAGTCAGAATCCAATTTGACATGTGTCAAAATGCTTAGGAAATGCTTTTGGGCAGATCCTGGTGCATTTGACATGCCTATTCTGTCTACTTTATGTTTTCGTTTCTCTTCAACTTTGTTTAATGTGTAAATGTATAAAACACTATTCAGATAGTTAAAGCAAAAAACTGAAAAAAATTATCTCTGGTATTGAAAGGAATTTGGATAATCACATGGAGTGTGATCGTTTGACCTCGGTCATCTGACTTTTCTTTTTTTCACAGTGTGGAATATATGGCTCAAGAATTACATCTCCAATATCAACATATACAAAAAAACATGTACAAAATTTACTAAGAGAGGGTCTGCTTCAAAGCTATCAGTGATAAATGAATTGGGATGCTGTCATCAACCAAGAAAAATGCTTAGAAATATGTTTATGGTGTAAGGCTAAGCAGCAGTTCCTCAGATATTGAAAAAATCTAGCATCTAGTCAGGAAAACTAAAATTTTGAAAATAACTTGTTTTTATGTTTGTTTCTTTCATGAGAAGTATTATTTGAAATAATAAATAATCATCAACATCTCTTGTTGTTGATAAGGTAATTGTTTCTCATCTGTTTTACATGTTGAGTGAAGTTTCAACAGTGACCTATATTTTGACAGGACCTGTTACTGTCTGTTAAAAGTTTTGACAAGGTAACTACAAGATATTTTCAAAAGAAACGAATCTTATAATAGAAGCCAGTATCTTTGCTTGAATTTGGCTGAAGGAACATTTTTAGTCAGTCTGGCATTCCACTAGGTTAAAGGTACCAATGATTCAGCAGTTTTTGTTTAAAAGAAAACCCTTTTTTCTACTCCAGAAGTCTTAATTTAAAGACTTTTGGCTTGAAAAAGATTTAAGTATATAGAAAAAATGTCTACAAATCTAGCTGTCTGATGAGAAGTTTGAAGTTTTATCAGGAAAGGTTAAAAAACTCTGATGTTCTTAAATTGGAGCATTTTCACCTACAAATTTTACAGAACTAAAAAGTTACCTGTTTTCAACATAAGTTGCAACCCAATTTTGCGCATGTCAAAATACTTGGGGAATACTTGTTGGTGGATCCAGGTGAATTTGACAGGCCTATCCTTTTAACTTTATTTATTTGTTTCTCTTCAACTTTTTAAATGTGATAAATTCTATTCAGATAGTGGAAAAACAAAAAAATTGCATCAAGCATAGGGAAGAAATTGGATAATCATATTGAAGTGTAATTGTGTGACCTAGGTCACCATAATATAATGTGCAATATAGATCTCTGTATAAATGCTATCTGGAATGGCCCACTTTCTCTCAGCTTCAATGGTCCAGCAAAGATTTCTTTGCTGTTCACAGTTAAAGTGCTGTCAACATTTGGCCATTTCAATGTTAGTCTACTAGTTTAATCCACTTTAGAAACTTTAGTGATGACTATCGTTTGTCTGGAAACTCTAGAATTCTTGAAATATGCGTGTCTTATTTAAGATTATTAGGATTTTGTAACACCAAAGAGTTTAAAATGTTTTATAAGTATTTTAGGTGAGATAGGAATTTTGCACTAATTAGGGAAGGGTTCAGAGAGAATATTCTGTATTTTACAGCTTGGGATTTGTTTAAAAGAAAACATATAACATTTACTAAGAGAGGGTGATTTTCAAATTTATTCAGTGATAAATGAATTAGGGTGTTGTGATCAACCAAGTCAAATGCTTAAAAATATGAACATAGCATGAGGCCAAGCGGCAGTTCCTCAGATGATGGAAAAATCTAGCATCAAATCAGTAAAATTTCAATTAAAAAAAAACAATTTTTATTTAAAATTCTTTAACATGTGAAATATTGTTACAAATAATAATCATCAAAATCTCTTGATTTTGAGAAAGTAGGGTGAACCAGGGTAATTCCGGACACTTCGACCTTTTTTTTGGATTCAAAAAATTCCTCCTGCCAGCAGACTTAAAATCTCGTCATAAAATCGGATTCGTATCAAAGTTTAGACTGTTAGCTTTCATGCAAGAGCTAGAAACTTCCGAATTTCGAACTATAAAGGGGGTTGGTGACCTCATTTGAAATTTTACCGTGGTATCTGGAATTAGCCAACAAAAAATTGGTAATTCTGGACGAGGTCAATATCTTTGTACCTGAAGGAGTAAAAAGTCTTAGCTTTGGTTGGTGGTATGAACACCCCAGAATCTATGTTTCTTTTAAATTTCATGCACGTACATTCCGAACTAGCGGAGTTATTCAGCTTTGCAGTCGTGATTTTGTTTTTTCGATAATCAAATCTAATTTATACAATGTGTCAAACCCTGGATTATCACGATAATTTGATAATAAAGTGATTATACCACCACGAGCCAGCATTTTCTGAAGGACTGGGGAACCTGAAGGCCTAGGCCTTCATCTGCTGCAACTACAGAATCCATCTGCTAACTTCCTTGAAATTCGTATATTAGAAATAAGGTAAAAATGATACAAAAGAAGACTTCAAATACTGATAAAAGCAAGTTTAGAACCAAAACACAGAAGACCTAGGTGATCACTTCTTTTTTCCATATCTTTTTTCCCTTTTCTAGTGGTACTTCGCCATTTCGCGATGCTCGCGTATAATGAAGGGTCTAGTGCCCTTCAGAGTGAGGGGCCCTCCCAAGATAAACTCTTCTGCGACGTCTGTGATGTCATCGTTCTTGGGCCAGCTAAACTCGCACGTCGCTGCTGAGTCGAGCTTTAGGAACTTCATCCTAACGACCCCTTCATCAACAAATTCCACAATTCTGCCAAAATAAGGTGAGTTGTCGTAATACACAGCATAATAATGGTCAAGCGTCATTTCGATCTTTTTCTTGCTAGGGCCAGGCTGATCGAGGTCATCAAGAACACACGTCTCTTCAAGAGAAATGTCATCATTGGTGTCAGCATACGGTATCTCGGACTCGCTTTCGGTTTCAGAAAAGGGAACTGGGGAGGTCACTTCTTGTGAGAGCTTCACCTTTTTGCTTTTGGCACCAGAGGTCTGGGTATCACTGGTTTCTTTTGCTTTGGTTTTCTTTCCTACACCCTTTTTCCTGTCTGCCTTTTACTTTTCCTTCTGCTGCATCTTAAGTTGCTCTAAATACACCTTAGAAGTGATCACTTCAGCAGCTTTCTGAGTGATCTTTTTCCTCTGCCCTGGTTCACTTCTCGGCTCTCTTCTTACACTCTCTAACAGGAGCTCTTCAAAGGTCTTCTTCATTGGAGTAATTGGACTAATCTTACTATTAAGATTAGTCGAAATAGAAGTTGCCGTTCCTGAATCAGATTCAAATGGCGATTCTTCCTCACTTGACAGTTTTTTAAAGCACCCTTGAAGGTTTCTTCTGTAGCTTCTCTCCAACATTTTTCCTTGCCCATTTGGTTAGCCTTTGGTCATACGTGGTTTCTTCTCAGGGGAAGACATGTTGATGTTGACGGTCAGATTGTCACTTTCTCTCTGGACTCTAACACTAATCCTATCGGCTGTTGACTTCTCTGCTGGTTTCTTTGCTTGTTCTCTTTTCTTTTCTTCAAGAAAGGCATCGTAAGCCCTGAGTTTCTGTGGGTCAAACTGCTCTCTGTTGATTTTTGCACGGTTGGCTCTCTCTGGTACGCTAGGATCATAAACTCCAGTTGATGCAAATGCTTTCTGGATTAGAACTGGATCTGCTTGTTTCCAAATTTCACTTATCGTCTTGACAAAATCTGCTTTCTGTTGCTTCTCTCCAACATTTTTCCTTGCCCATTTGGTTAGCCTTTGGTCATACGTGGTTTTGAAAGCCTTGAAAATGCCAATGTCTAAAGCTTGAAGCATGTGCGTCGTATGGGGTGGCAGCTTCAGAATCGTGATGTTTTCGTTCATTGCAAGCTGCACAACTTGCAGCGACAAATGAGAGCCATGACCGTCAACAAGAAGCAGAACTGGACGTTCTTGCCCAACGCTAGGAATGAACTGGCCTTTGAACCAGTTGTAAAACATGTCAGCCGTCATCCAACCCCTTTCTGCGGCAGTATATGAAGTGTCAGGCAAAGCTTCATCGGATGTCCAAGTGGACCACACAGATTTGCCTTTGAATGCGATCAGGAGGGGAAGAATTGCCAATGCAGCGTTGATGCAACCAAGAACTGTTGTGTTTTCTCTCCCTGGTCCAGCAGTTTGGCAGAAACTTGGCGAGTTCTTCTGTCCTACGACTTTGGTTCTCGAAGGATCAATACAAAAGCTCGTCTCGTCCAGGTTGTACATGAAGTGGGGCTTATCGAGGAGTTCAAGTTCATTCAACGTTTCTGAGAGAACATAAAAAAATCCGTAGATCACGAATGGATTTTCGGCTTTGTATCTTGAATTCTCTTTGGTCTCAGGCTTCTTGAGACTAAGCTTGTGTCGTTGTTTGAAGTATTTTCGCCAGTCTCAACAAAAAACACCGTCTTTGGAAGTGGTTTTCATATTGTTCACCTTCACATATTTGCCTACAAGAGCAACTATATCAGTTCGGGATATTCCAACAACCCACTTGTCCATGGTTTTGATGCACTTTGCGAGTGTCACTTCTTCATCTAAATCCAGTTGTGTAGGTCTACCTGCTCCCACTTTCGACGATGTCGCAGTCAAATGGTCCGAAATCGTCGACTTTTGAATCCTATACTTTGCTGCTGCGAGTCTGATTGTCAGCCAACCCATTTTCACCTCTGTTAACGCCTTGTCCGGATCTTCTGGGCTGTACTGTGTCCTCGGCATCTGAAAGTTAAAGCAAGGGTAAGTAAAAGGTATAAGAAGAAAAGTTGCCGAGAATGAAAAAGGTATAAGAAGAAAAGTATAAGAAGAAAAGTTGTTTGCACTGAAAGAAACCAAAACTAATGAAAGTTGCAGATAATCAGCCCTAAAGAAAACTATTTTTCCTGAAAATAGTTCAGTAATCTCATGCTACATTGCTAGAAACTCGAGAATCTCTAATAGAACACAGTTTCAGGAGGCAGAGGTCAAAATTCAATGAAAAGGAATTGATTGCATCACGTTTTCCCATGTCCGAAAATACCCCTCTGTGTCCGGAATTATGCCTCACCATCTGTCCGGAATTACCCTGTTTGGGGTCAGAAAATGGGTAATTCCGGACACCTAACCTACGACTAAACCGTTAGAGATAAAAATCTGAAAAAAATCACATTATTGCCCTAATTAAAACCCTTTTGGATGGTAAAACAACAAAATCCGTAAGTTACACCGTTCACCAGCAAATGCAAAAAAACTGACACCATACGTACTTTTTCATCGAAGTTTCTCTGACCAACTCCGGTTCAAGACTGACTGTATCCCCCATGTGCTGGCTGTTGTCAATCGGATATAGTGAGTCATAAACTAGAGTCTTGGCACTACCTCTGTGATTTTTTCAAAAGAAATTTAACGAGGAGCTAGCAAGATAAAGGGGGGTGTCCGGAATTACCCACTGTCCGGAATTACCCTGGTTCACCGTACCCATAAATATGACAACTTTATTTTTGTCAGAGGAGCCTTGAATTTTGACACCAATTGTTTGTTATCTGTTTTATATGTTCAGTGAAGTTTTGACAGGCCCTGGTGCTGTCTGTCAAAAATATTAACAAGGTTACTATAAGATATACTCAAAAGAAATGAGTTTTATAATAGAAGTCAAAATCTACATTTGAATTTGACTGAAGGAACATTTTTAGTTGATTTTGTATTCCACTACTTCAGACAAGAATTTTTAACATTTGGAGCATAGTTTTGCCAAAATAATATTAACCGCCATTTTAACTTAATTTTATCAAGAAAAGGGCAATATGGCTTAATTTTAGAGAAGATCAGATGTATGTTGAGGAATTAGTGGTGATCCCAACTTTTTTTGCTAAGAAATAACTAAATAATGACAGTTTGAACATTACATAGCAAATAAATTGTTAGGAGCTTGTTTTGTGTTGAAAACAGGAAACTGATTGAATTGAATGTTCTTTTCTCATCTGGGTCTTGATTTAGAGTCCATTGTGTAAAAACCTCTTTTTGGATTTAACTTCTTTTTTAACTGACAAAGGATTATAGTTTCCCAACCTACAGCTAATATATTGATAATACTTAGTTCAGTATACCAAAGGATTAAAATTTGAATAAGCAGATTAAAGGGCGGATCTACCTTTCTTTCAATACACGTTATTAGCTATTGTGAATTAACAGGGAGACATTTAAAGCGGTTATATATGGCTCTACAGGAAGTACCAGTTCCTTACCTAGCCTAACCAGTTCGATTTTTGTTGAAGATTTTAATTGTTTAATTACAATCTGAGTCCAGTTAGTATCTGGCTTATCTCTGACTATAACTTGAAAAGAAAACTTTGAATATCAATCTGAATATGAAAGTTCTTCTGCCCCAAATACAAAGATAGAGCTGGCAGAGGTACAGTTTAATATAGTAAATGCAATCAATGGTTGCAGCCCAGATGTGCTAATATTGCCCTGCAACATAGGGCAGAAAATTCTACTTATCATTGTTTGAACTGTTGCACCTATTACCCAAGCTCTCCTCAAGCTCCATCACCAGTTATCCCAGTTGAGACAACCAGCAAGCCCTTAACACCAGACTTCACTCAAGAGATTTCAAGTCTTACTCTTTCCCCATCCTTAGTGAAATCCACCAACCGCAGGGATCCTAAAAAATTAGAAGCGTCTCACTTATTTGAAATTAAGGAGCATGAGAAAATTAGTAAACTTTGCTCACCAATCGGGCTTTATTTCCCTATAAGTAATGAGGCTAACTTGCTGAATAGAACTTACACGCTTAAAGCAGCTCCTATTTCCTGCTTTATACTACCAACAAATGCAACAACCCAAACTGAAGCACAGAATGAAATACCCCCCTTTACTGAAACCATACTAATGCAAAAACTAGTCTAGTTATGTTTATGAACTTGATCAGATTAATGACCAATTAACCAGGTGGAATGCTGAATTTCAGCTTGTGACTGAAAAGGTAAAAAGTATTGGCAAACATACCAATAAAGTGATATCTGATCTTAAACTAGAAATCCATGGTGAAGACCATGAAAGTGTTTGTCTGAAACACAAACATGAGAGAATGAGCAATCTAAATCTCCCATCTCCCAGGCCAGTAAAGCTGCTGTGAATTAAAAGTGCTATCACCAATATTACCCCTGAGCCTATGGCAATATTTGAACGTTCTGTTAGAAATTTCAAAATAGGTCTGATGTAAGCAAGTTCGTCCAACTGCCAAACAGTGTCTGAATAAATCTGAAGCAAGCAAATGTGTTAACATGATTTTGACAGGGAAGTGCAAACTAGGAGACAAATATAATTTTGGACATGCATATAACTTGAGCATTTCTTTGTGTAGTTAGTGATGAGCTTGTAGATAAAATTCCAGCAAATAATGACCAGAATGCAGTTTTGCAAGTTTTGTAAACAGCGCATGTTTTACATATGTAACAAACAGCGCATGTTTTTACAAGTCATGATTTTATTTTGGTTATTTGTAGGACTGACTAGTGCTGTTTTGATCTTGTTGATCTTTGTTCTTTTTTATTGTGCTTGAACAAATTGTTTGTAATTTTGCTAATATATTGGCTACGGTAGAGGATAGGCTTACCATCCAACCTTTTTTAGGGCAATGCAGAAAGCCCCCATGACTCCCTCCAGTCTGGTACCGTTTTATCGTCAGGCGTCTCCCCCTCCAATTTCCAATCCCAGCTGGTTTCATTCTCCTCCCTTTGGTCCGCTCTTGTATTCCTTGTCCCCCCCCCCGTCTGTTTGGGGAACAGTTTATAGAATTATCCAGTAAGTTTATCGCAGATCATTTCTGGTCTTCATTCTCGGTACGAACAAAAGACTCCTCCCACTTATTTCTACATTGGCGGGTAAGTCCGTTTCCGTCAATCAATGAGAAATGGTTACAAAGTGCATTATTCGTAATAGCGGGTTTCCACTTGTTTTGTGTCCAAGAGAAATCTGTCTTGTCTACCCGTGAAAAGATCTAATACCGCTATAAACGTTCTCTGGAGCACTCGCACCTTGGTCCGGGTTTTTATAATGGGTGACATAGGGTATGATCATACTGATAATTCTATAAACTGTGGTTTTGGGGGTTCCCAGAATACTCCCCTCCCCTAGCTCACTCCCCGCCCCCAGATCAACCCTCCCTGCTCAGAAAGTTTACCTGCTACCCCCCACCTCCCCGCAACTAACTAGAAACTAATTCTTAGAGCAGGCGCGGTGCTTTGCTTGCACTAGTGGATCTTGTGGTTGTGATCTGGGAGACCAACTTCACTGTTCTGCTCTTCAAATTTTCTCAACTTACCACAACTCCAATAACACCAGCCTCACAAAGAGAACAAAGATTAAAGATTACCTGTCATCTGAATTTTCACTACCAAATGATAATGGTGAAAGTCTCAACCTAGATAAGGTAGTTGAAATAGAAACCCTAGCACGCATCGTTAAGCCAACTGTACTGGTGGTAACAGAAGTCCACTGCCAAAACATCAATCTTCCGAATATAAATGGTTTTAATAAATATTTTATGCTTAGACCAGATGATATTCCTTTGGGAAAAAGAGGCGGTGGTATTGGAATCTTTGCCCATGAAAAGTTAGCTACAAGTGTTATTAATGTTCCATATCTTGAATCAAACAACAGAATAATCTGGCTAAGAATCCAACCTAAAAGACTTCCAAGGAGAATCAATGGTTTGACTGTGTGTGCTTTCTATTACTGGCCAGCCCTACAAACAGAAGAAAAGGTTTCTTGAAAAGCTCCACCTTAGTGTATACTAGGTTTCAGGTAAGTGGCCCAGATGTGCAATGTTTGTTCTTGGTGATGGTAGTGAGCTGAAACTGGAAAATTTTTACGGGGCGTTTGATTTAAATCATAGAAATATTACAAAATGCCCACTGAAGGCCTGCTCCTGGTGGTAGTTACCATTTCTCACTTGAGCTAAACCTGTTGAACAGCATGAAAAGTATGTACATGACAAAAGAGATAACCAGCCGACCAATCACTGATACTGGTTTGTTTGAGTTTGGGAACTGGATAACTCAAGAAAGTTGGATAGATGTATTGAATGCAAGCCCTGTTGGTTCAAAAGCCAAAATTCTTTAAAATACTCTACTAGAAAAATTTTGCAGTTACTTCCCCAAGAGCAAAAACCAAATCCTTCTCCTCCAACCGTCCATACATTTCAAAGTATGTTAAAAAGCTGATACCTGAGAAATAAAGATTATTCAAAGAAGGGAAACACCAGCAAGCTATTCTTTTGGAAGAATAATATTGGTAAACTGACATGACAGGCAGTAAAAGACTACTATCAAGGTAAAATAAATGATTTGTTCAATTCCAAACCCCAACAGAGACATAAAGAAGTTGAAAAACTTGTAGGAAAAGAAATTAAGTGCGTCAATTTCAACTTGGATGACACAGATACCAAATTGGCCAACCAACTTAACGTCCACCTGGCTAGTATTGTACAAACCCTACCTTCCTTGCGCCCAGATGAGATACCACAGCCACCTCCAGACTATCAGGACCTCCCAACAATAACAGCCAAAATGGTGACCAAAAAACTTAGAATGCTAAAACAAACAAGCGTCACACCAATTGATATCCCAATCTAAATCATAAAAGCATTCCCAGACAAACTTAGTCAACCACTTTCAAATTTATTTAACCAGATCACCATGTCTGGCAACTTCCTGTCTTTATGGAAGAAGGGACATGTGACACCAATACTTAAAAAAGACGAACTGGAGTTTTGCCAATCACTTTCACCAGTGTTTAGTAGAGTCTATCAGCAATTCCTCTCATTCTGGTTAAAGAAAAAATCATCAACAGGGTAGATCCAAAGTACTTTGGAAGTTTTCCCAAGACCTCAACAGCTCTCTATTTGGTAAGCTTTCTGGGCAAAATCCTCAAGAACATAGACAACCCTTGCTAATGGACAAACCTCATAGCAATAGATCTAAAAGAAAAATCTTTTGACCTGATCAACCACAGTAAACTCATCCAAAAGTTACTGACAAGGTATAGTAGCATTCCTGCCTTAGTTTAAATTATAGCCAGCTTTCTCTTGGATTGAAAGCAAGTGCTAAATATAAGAGTGAGTACTCAACTGAGGTTCAAATCTAGTTTAGAGTGCCACAAGGAACAACCCCTGGTCCTCTTTTGTTCTTGTCATTTTCAACGAGCTGGCAGAGTCCTATCCAGAAAGATAGAAGTACGTTGATGATCTAAAATGTTTAAGAGGTAATTACTTGGCAAAAAAAAGTGCATTTGAACAAGGTTATGACCTTACTCATCTATCCAACTACCTAGGACCAAACAGTATAACCGAACCATCATCCAAATAGAAATGTCCAAATCCATGCAAAGTACCTTAAATCTAGCGAAATATTTCCAAGTAGTACTTTCCATTAGGGCTCATCAGAAGAAATACCACCTGCCTTAACAGGTTTCGAGGCTTTCTTTCTTTCATTATACCTATCTTAGAATATTGTTGTCAAATATAGCTTTTTCCCCTTACTCTTGGCCAGTCAGAGACATTGAAGCGAGTTCAGTACTGTGCCCTGCTTGTGGCGTCTAAATCTCCTAAAGTCCCCTATATATCGCTCCTCCAAGAATTTAAACTTCTTACCCTTGAAAAACTTAGTCTCAAGTTGGGAAAGGGTATCCTGAAAAATTCCAACCTCTGTGATATACTTTCTCAGGATTTTCCCCCTTGTAGAAAAAGGTTGCAAAGGTCTGTTGCTGAACCTATACCAAAAATACAACCAGTATTTACAACCCATGCAAGATATGAAAAAAAGTTTTGTGCCTGGATTTATTTGTCCTTATAACTGAGATGCCTAATCTTATATATAGATGTATGTTATTTTAATTTTTGTCTTTTTTTTTTAATTTGTTGACTGTGTAAGCATTGTGAAAATTGTATTTATTTTGACCATGTCACTGAATATGAAAATTGAATTTTGTATATGTATAATTTTTGTAATATTTACTATTTTATCTACAAAAAAAAAAACAAAAAAGAAAAACAAGAATTTGCCCAATCGTGTAAGTATTTTGAATTAAAGGAGAATTTGATTTGATATTTGATATAGTGTCCACGTTTTGCATTGTCAAAATATAACAAAGGCTTCAAGAGATGGTGTTCCAAGTCATGACTAAGCAAAGCTATCCTGTTTTGAAGGAAAATTTCGACAGTGGCTCGAAAATTCCACTGTATAATCATTGGTGCCTTTACCCTACATCAGACAAGAACTTTCAGAAGTTGGAACAAAGTTTTGTCAGTATAATATTAGCTGCCATTTTAATTTAATTTATCAAGCCAATGTGGCTAAATTTTAGGAAAGATGAGACGTATCTTGATGAATGTTTGCTGATCCCAACGTTCTTTTGCAAAACTATAACCAAGTAATGACAGTTTGAGAATGGAATAGATAAAAAAATGTCTGGAGCTCAGTTTATGTCAAAACAGACAACTTATCAAATTGAACTTATTTCTCTAGCATGGCTCTATCAGATTTGGTGTTTACATTTCACTTTGTCAAAATAAATCAGCATCTTCAAGAAACGGTGTTGTTTCAAGTCAAGACCAAGCAGACTTCTCCTGTTTGGGAGGAAATTGTTAATAGTGGTTCCAAAATTGCACTCTAAAATCAGTGGTGCCGTTAGTCTATCTATAATCTTGTATTGGTAGGTGACTAGTTGGATATTTTAACCACAAGTTACAGCTGGGATCTTAATTGCAAACTAGTCTAGTTAACTATTTGCAAAGTGTAGGCTTAAATGAAATTCTGTTGATAGCTGACTATTTGGCTGATTTCTGGTGAAACCTATATATGAGTGAGGTCTAATAGCCAACTACTCAGCTAGTCTAAACATTTTGTAGCTGTTGCCTCCTCCCAAATATATTGGCTGGTGATGCCTCTGGTTGGCACCAAATCCTTGGAGAAGGAATCCTGGGACTTCTTGGTAAACCTTCGGAAGTACTATACTTTTATTTCTTAGTCCCAGGTTACCAATTACTGTTATTTCCATTGCCCCCACTTTTACCAATTCCCAGCCCTCACCCTGTGGAACCGGATACTTCCTCTAGTAAATATCAATTTTTACTTTGGACAACAGAAATAAATTGTTGAATCTTATTAAATTACTTATAAAGAGTCGTTGCCACAAGTTATTGTTTGTGAGTAGTAACTCAAGTTATTTTTTTTTGGTAGTAAGTAGTTTCCAACAATTTTGAAAACTCTTTTACATCTCTCATAATAAATTAACCAAATATTTTATATAATAATTACATATTCTTAATAAAAATTTAATTAAGAAAAAAATATTGCTTAAATTAATTTCCCCTCCCCCCTCCCTCTGAGGGAGAAATACGGGGGTTTGTAAATATTTAGGATATTCATTTTGTTAATGTGACTCATTTATTCTTGTTAATGGATTAGTATTTGGTGTAAAACAATGGAGACAAATAGATTTGCACTGGTAAAAAATATGGGTTGAACATATAGAGCAGACCGTATATTTGTCTATCAGGAGAGTGGGGGATAAAGTGAAGCAACACAGTCATAGGAATGAAATGAGTAGGGTTTTAAGGGATTTTTCATAATTGCTTGTAACAGTTTTATGATCATTTACTTAGACCCAGATCTTCCAATGCTTAATGGAACATAGACTAGCACTTACTAACATCGGTGCCAGGCAAGCCTGTGATCACGCCTCATTCAGTGGTAATTGTAAAGCTCTGGCGTTACTTTTAATGAAACAACCAATGGTGATCTGTTGTCTACCAGTCTACCAGGTCTGTTTTCTTGAGGCCCTGAGAGGTCCAGGACCAAACATCACAGGAATGTTGTCCTTGTTTCATTTGATACAACCCTGGCATCACTACTTTCTAAAACTTAAACTGTGTTTTTTTTTAGTGTTTTTGATGAGAAACCTGATCTAAGGGTCAAGGACTTTTGTCACTCCAACTATTTGCATGTACTCTTTGCAGTAAATTGTTCTCAAATTTAATTGATTTTTTTTCTACATAATCAAAAATTTTCAAGGTATTTATAATGAAGAGCAATTTCAGCTAAAAAGACTACATAAAAATAAAGTACTTTTTATACTTCAAATGTATGTGAATAGCAAATCATGGGATAAGTTGACTATGCACCTGGTTAAGGGCTAAACAATCACCATATTACTAACTGTAACCCTCAGCTTAAGAGTTTTAGAAAACAACAAATATTGGTAGGATTTGTTTGTTATTTCCTTTGATTTTGAGAAAGGACATGATAGAGATATGAGCTACAAAACAGCATTCTGGACCCTAGTTTAGACAAAAATTTATTCTTGAACTGTCAATCTTCTATTGTTCAAAAATTTCCAAGCTGCAAAGAGCTATTATTCTGCAATTTTAATTTGAAAGTTTTTTGATACTTAAAAATAGGGCCTATAGAAGTACAATTAGATTTCATAAATACATTTTTTTAAACCTCTATTTCTACCTATCTTTAATAATACAAAATGAAAAGAAAATATTATTCTATTGATTTGGACTGTTGAATCTTGGGAACCTCATCCTTTTTATTGATCAATATAATTTTTGCTTTACAGTTTACAACATCATTTATTAAAGAGTGCCGAATTTCTATGGACAGGTTGATATAATGTATATAACTGAAAAAGTCCAATAGGCGTTGTTATTATTCTACATTTTAGAAAATAATTTAAGTGTCGTTTACTAATCGGTTTTTGACTAACCACCAAGTCACAATATTGATGAACATTTAACTCTATCTGAAGCTTCGGAGATTAATAATGGTAAGTAACCTAATTATTTTTCTGCTAATAAAAAAGAAAGACGATATTTTCTTCTATTTTCTTACTTAAAAAAATGTTAAGTAAAACAAATGAAGAAAAAGTAACTGTATCTTTTTCAAGTTGACATCAAGGTAGAAAATTTAGTGTTTACGGCAGGATAATTTTCAACTGCATGAATTTGAGTCGCATTGGCACGGTAGCCGTGATAGATAAAATGAACATGGGGGAGGGGGGCTCAAGGGGATTTGGTAAGAAAAAGTAAAACTTGGAGGGAGACCGGCAGGGGAGGGAAGATGGCACTGGAAAAGGGAAGTGAAACAGAGTTTGTCTGGGCAAGGAGCTATCTATTTGGAAATAAAGATTATGAATGCCCAATCTAGTTGGCCAATACCTAGACTTTGGAGAAAGGATTAAAGTTGCAAGGCGAATCCTTGTGGGAGGCGAACAAGCGAGAGGGTGTCTGGGACGGGTCAATTGGATTAAAATGTTCAGTAAGGTTGTGATGACGGAACAAGAGTATATTTCGTGGACGCAGAGAAAATTTTTTATGTATAATTCATTGTCCAGTATCGGGCTGGGATGAGGAAATGATTGGAGCTAAAATGTTAAATGATAAGGGTGAAAAGGGGGTTTCGCGGGATTTCTACCATTCTGTTAAAAAAGTGAGGTCCTAAGCTAACTTTCCATTGTTGTTGATAGATGAGCAACATTTCTTGATTCATCTGTACAATATAAAACAGAACAAATGTCAACAAGGTCAAAACTGCACTTATGAGACACGGAAATACCTGAACTAAAGTTACGACAGATACGTCTATATAAAAACTTTCATTGTTTACGAAACTTGTAAAAAACATAATTAAAACAGCTACAAATAATATTTTCTTTTTTTATTATTCTTAATGTAAAACAAAACTCAACAGGAAATTTGTATTCCATTAGATGTATGAAAAGAATGGTTTTATAATGTTTATACATAAAAAATAATATTCAATTTGCTTAGTCTCGCCAATCAAAAGCTGCAAGCGTCAGAAAATATGACTCATTTAAAAAAAATAGAGGTAGTAGTCCGAATATTAACGAAACCTTTATGAAAGTCACGTCATCTGATTCAGTGTTTCAGATTACCCTCCTTTAGTGGTTTCTTGCCCCCATCTGCAAAAATGTGAGTGTGTGTTTTTTTTTTGCCAGAAGCATCACGGATGCGTGTTTTTTTCTCAGGGGTGACTGTATCACCCCAATATTCCCAGAATATTGAGTGAGGGTTCATTTGAACGGAAATTAGAATGCCCCTTTCCCCCCCAAAGTCGTCTGCTCAAAATTTAAAAATTACTGCCTGAGGTAATTTTTCTTTGATGAAGGAAGTTTCTGGGGAGTGGACTTTCCACGGGAGATTTTACAATGGGGCATGTTGGTAGAATATCTTCAAAATTCTTTCTATTTGTCTCACTTTCTCTGTTCCGACTAAATATTATACATGTGAAGATGTTTAGAAAAATGGTCAGCGAACTTACTGGCCAAAGAGGCAAGTATAAACATTACCATAATTTTTAAAGAATTGGGAGCCGACTCTTCTTCTTTAGTTAACTTTTTTTTGGTACTTGTGTTATATATGGTAC